>NW_008355363.1:1851001-1855568 GCF_000622305.1 Nannospalax galili | reverse complement strand
TTATAAATGGCCAAAGGAATTTATGTAAACTACTTTCATTTGCCAAAGTTCATTCAGACAAACACTTTGGGCATGAGTTCTCTCAGGATGATTATATGCACTGATTGGTCATCAGGATAGATTCACATAATTTGTTGAATTTTTACCTACTTATTGAAAGCAGGCACAGAAATGGCAAATATTCAAAAGGGATATCTTCTAAAAAATTATTTATGCTCTTGGGGTAAATCTACCATGCAGCCCTCCGTGCCTTGACTCTCCCGGACTCCATCTCCCCCACTGTACTCTGCTCCTGGTTTGGGCCCTGTGCCATTCCTGATCTTGGGTCCTCAGACACCTGGGGAACCCGTGCTGCTTCCTGATCCTTTTCGCCCAGGCCAGCTTGGTGCCTTCCTTGGGCTCCAGGAGCACGGCTTCCGCGGGACCTGGCCCTGCCCTCACCTCTCCCTGCTTCCCGGACCTGCACCACTGGCTAATTCTCCTGTCCCACTCTCCTGCCCTCAGGCCTCTCTTGGGGTAAGTCTACCATGCAGCCCTCCACACCATGACTCCCCCAGCCGCGCTCACCCTTTCATCTCCCCCGCTGTTCTCTACTCCAAGCTTGGGCCCTGTGCCATTCCTAGTCTTGGGACCCCAGACACCTTGGGAGCCAGTGCTGCTTCCTGATCCTGTTCACCAGGACCGGCTTGGTGCCTTCCTTGGGCCCCAGGAGCACTGCCTCTGGACCCGGACCCGCCCTCACCTCTCTCTGCTTCCCTGGTCCTGCAACACATGCCAGCCTCTTTCTGGGGCTGACGGCCTCTTTCTGGGGCTCCGAGGCTTACCTTGCCTCTCCCTGATCCTTTGCATCAAGTACAACCCAGTTACTCAATCCACTCCCTGGGAAATCTTAGGGCTTATTCCCACCCCATCTGCCTTTGAAACCCTGCGTGGCAAGGCCACTGCCAGGATCTCAGGTCAGTCCAACACCCAAGTTTCTGAGGTCAAAATCATTCTTAGAAGATTCCAGACCTAAGGAGAAAGTCTGAAAACTTCTGACCCACATTGGAATTGGGCCACCGTGGAACTCCTGAACACAAAATCAATCCAGCCAACACAATATAAAATAAAGAGAGAACCAGAAGCTTAGACGAACCAGCTCTTCATACCCCAAAAGTAAACCACAAAGACACATAAAGTTCAAAAAAAGAAGCAGAACTAAACTTGAAGGCCCGAGTATCACATAGTATCAATACTGAAAGATAAAGTGGACGAACTGGACCACTCAAGCAAAGATTATGAAAAATTTAAGAAATCACAAGAAGGGAATATGCAGGAATTGAGTGATACCACAAAAAGACCAAGCTTGCGAACCATAGGCATACAAGAAGGAGAAGAATCCCAATGTTGGGGAACCCTCCTGTTAGGGTCGCAGTCTCTCCATGTCCAGATAGCCGTGAGCCAGCTTGGTGCCTGATGGAAAGATTCCCCTTTTCAGCAGGGCGCCTCCTACTCTCTTCCTGGCTCACTTTGAAGTGGCTGCCACAGATGCCTTACCTGAAACATGACCTCTGGCATAAAAAAATACCAGGTTTTTTCTATATGATAATCAGGCACTGTCTGACAGCATAGAAGCCCACCGCCACATGTAAATAAAGCATACTACAGAGCACCTATCAGCTGAGGCTTTTGCTACTGCCTCCACACTATAAATCTTGTAGTTTCACCCTAATAAACCGGAGCTGTATCACTGACTCTGACTGGGCTGTTTTCACTGTGTCTGGAGCTGAGTTGTGTTTCACTACGCCTGGGACCAGCCTGTGAGCAGTCTTCCCGGAAGAAGCTGTCCTTCCATCAACACTCACTCGCATAGCTTCTGCATTCGCCATTCCTGCACTTCCCCGCCCTCGTGGTTCGGTGGCCAATGACCCATGAGCCGAGGGGGAACCCCCTGCAGCAACCCTAGCCTCCCGCAGCTTGGCGCAGAGCCCCCTGCAGCTTGGCACAGCCCACCCGGCAGCCTGCAGCCCCCTGCAGAGCCTGCACTCGCCACTGCATCTGTGGACCCGCCGATCTGCAGAGCCGCCAGCGCCCAGCAGCTGCAGAGAGCCAGAGACCTGCCCGGCAGCGAGACCTGCACACCAGCAGCTGGCGCCCGAATGTGCGGCTCCTGGAATGCGCAGAATTCGTGAGCATCCCTTCCATCAGAAGGGCATCAGCAATCCCTTTCTCCTATCAGGAGTGGAGTGTCTGCCCAATCAGGGGGACGTGCCTGAACGTGTGGCTCCTGGAATGCGAAGAGTTCGTGAGTATCCCTCCCATCAGGAGGAAAAAGGCAGCTTTGCCTTTAAGCCATCCCCACCTTTGCAGGATTGGAAATCTCTCTTTCCTTCATCTCCCATCAGGAGATTAAAAGGCAGCTTTGCCTCCAAGCCACCCCACTCTTGGGGCCTGGCAGTCTCTTCTCTTTTCCTCCTTTTATTTTCAGTCTGAGTCTTCGCGTGGGACCATTAAAGACAAAGAAGCAACTGAAGCTTTCTGGTCAAGGCTACTCCTTGAAGTCAGCTGAAGGCTCTTTCGTCCTCTTAATGGACTCCGACAGCCTGCATGGGTGTAGACAAAGACCTTCTATCTATGCATCTTTCTAATACAAAAATCTGGTAACGCAGCAACCACTTAAAAGTCACAAGGACGGTTGCCAGTCGCTTAAATCTGCAGGAAGGCTGGTGCTGGGGGCTAAAGTGGAATCTCCTGAGATTTTGATCTCAGGCATGTTCCCTTAGAAACCAGCACTTCACCCTACTTTCCTTTCCTATCTTAACAGTGCTAGAAAAATCCCCAAAGTTCTAAGGGATCATCACATAAGCCTTAAAGTCAGCTTCTAAAATAAACTTCCCTAATTTGTTTTGTTATCTTGCTCCTGGGGTACTCAAACCACAGCTAAAACCAGTTAGGTGAGAATTTAAATTAACTAGCCCCTGTGGAGCACTTGAAAGTTCAAGGTGGCTCGTGCCGTATAAGCAAACAAACAAAAGATCTCTAAAAGCCATTTTTTTTCCTGTAGACCTTAAATCTGCAGCTAGGCTTGTGTCTGTCAGAGCGTTCCAATCCCCTGGTGTCAGACTGCTCCAGGAACATTAAGCACCAGACAACACTATTTTCCTATTATAATGGGTAATTCAGCATCACGCCAAAAAAACTCCAAATTCGCTCCCTTAGAGCCCTGCTTAAATCAAGAGGACTTAAGATTTCCCCAAAAAAAAGCTCAAAATTTTGGAATGAAGTATCTTAATTTGCACCCTGGATCCTGTCAGCAGACATTTCTGATCCAGAGGTCTGGACTAACATTGCATATCTGGCTCATAAAAAAGAAATCCAGGAAAGGCATAATTTCCCCCTTTCCCTTTTCCCCATAATAGCAGCCATCCAACAATGCTTAGGAAACCCACCTAATATCAAGGAAAGCTTACAAACACCAGAAAATAATAAAGGGGAGGGTTCAAAAAATAAAAAAGACCCTAAAGATTTCCCAACAGCAGATTTGACACCCCTAAAAAATAAAGAAAAACATCCTGAAGATTGCCCAGTAGCAGATTCAACAGCCCCCAAAATAAAATTTGACCAAGTCAGACAAAACCCACCCATCAACAAAAATAACTCTTACTCCCCTCTTGCTGATTTAACAAGCCCAGATGTTAATGCCCAGACTTCAAAAACTCCCAAAGATCCCCAGATAAATCCCTCTCCCCCTTCACCTTGGCTGCCACTACAGCCTGTGGAGCCATCCCAGCCACACCCCACAGCCATAGAACAGCTGTGTAATCTCAGGGATAATGGGAGTTGCCAGCCCCAAGATCTCCAGACACAATGGCCTCAGGACCCAAAAACCCCACTGGTAGAGGCTTTTCCTGTTAACTTACAAATAACAAGGCAATGCCCACTGGCTTGGTACCCGTCCCAGCAGCAGAATTAAAAGAAATACACCAAGCTGTTCGCGAGGATGGGATCCATGCTCCATGGACAAAATCTATACTACAAACATTTAACACTAATCTGCTAACCCCCCAGGACTGGAGAGATATCTGTAGATCTACCCTCCCCAGTCCATTATTTGTACAATGGGAGGCTTTATTTAGAGATGAATGCCTGATGCAGGCTGAAAGAAATGACACACATAACCAACAACTAAGACCACAGCAGGGACAGGATCCACCACCTGGATTCATAGGTTGGAACTATGACCAGCTTTTTGGCCAGGGCAACTTTTCCACAGGAATCCAGCAGGCTGTGATTCCTGCTGGCTGTTTTGAGCAGGTCCGCTCATGTGCACTACAGGCCTGGGACCACCTAACCCCCTTGTCCACTGGGCCTGGAGAGACTTCTTCATTAACTTTCTTAAAACAAAAACCAATTGAAGCTATCCCAGACTTTATACTAAGAGTGCAGGCCAGTATAGATAAAAAAATAACAGATCTTACAGCCAAAACAATGCTTTTAAACAACCTTGTCTGCAAAGGAATGACCCCTGAGCACAGGCAAACATGCCAGGGACTAAAAAATAACCCTAATACTATGTTCTGGAAATTTG
>NW_008355363.1:1849803-1850591 GCF_000622305.1 Nannospalax galili | reverse complement strand
TTCTATAAATGGGAGGATCCTGATGGAGAGGTTGTCACAATAAGACCCCTGATTACAGATATAGCCACAAATCTCATAGGACAAGACATCCTGGGAGACCTCAATGTAGTTCTTGCCAGTCGATCTGAAGGAGAATGTCTTCAAATAGATGATCATATGAGGTTCCTAAAACAAAAGAACCCCCAATCCTAAAGGCCACTGTTGATTACCAGACTCCCTGCCTCTACTGGATCACCAAGGAACCAGTCTGGGTGGAACAGTGTCCATTACCGAGGGAAAAATTACTCATTTTACAACAACCTGTAGAAGAACAGTTACAACTGGGTCACATTAGGCCCTCCAGGAGCCCATGGAACACCCCAGTCTTTGTAATAAAGAAAAAGACAGGGGCATTGCAACTGCTACAAGACCTCAGAGCCATAAACAAAACCATAAAAATTTGGGGATACCCCAAAGAGGACTGCCCATGGTCTCTGCCCTCCCCCTTAATACTCCCCTGTTAGTCCTAGATATAAAAGACTGCTTTTTCTCCATCTGTTTACACAATAATGATTGCCAACATTTTGCCTTCTCAGTTCCAAAAATTAACAATTCTGGTCCAGCTGATCGATATGAATGGCAAGTTCTGCCACAGGGTATGGCAAATAGTCCTACAATATGCCAGGAGGCTGTTGCAAATGCACTAGCAAGCTTTTTCAAAAAGGGCCTACATGTTTATCATTACATGGATGACCTCTTGGTCTGGCAAGATGAGGATTCCTCTCTAGAAGACCTAAAAGATGCTATGA
>NW_008355363.1:1844877-1847928 GCF_000622305.1 Nannospalax galili | reverse complement strand
ACAGGGACAAGCCATTGTGGAAAGGTTGCATAAAACCTTAAAGGACCAATTAAAGAGACAGGCTCAAACAACATATTCTCCCAATATTCAATTAACATTAGCCTTGTTTACCCTTAATGTACTTAATGTATATAGAGGGACAGATGCTCCTCCCATCACCCGACACTGGGCTCAAACACACCCAGTACCTCCCATCATGGTCAGATGGAAGGACCCCTTTGATGGACTCTGGAAAGGACCAGATCCATTGTTAACAACAGGGAGAGGATTTGCTTGTGTTTTCCCACAGGACCAACCAAAGCCTATTTGGATTCCAGCTAGAAATGTCAGACACGTCCCCACCCACGAGGAAAATGGCTCGCTTTACCCTGACAGAAACAAAGAAAAGAAAGAGGCAGAGGCGACATCCAAGGCCACCCCGGATCACGTGGAGAGAGATCCATGACCTAGTGGAGACTGCACGCCACAGATGTACCCCTGGAGCTTCCTTCTCTGACATTCTCGTCGCTGTCTTTACTCTGCTTAGCACCAACTCTTCAGACAGCCCCCACTCTCCCTAATACCATGTGCTAGAGATTTTATTTTTCAGGAAAAAATCAGATCCATGAGAAAATCGCTGGAGTATTAGAATAATAAAAAAATTTCTACCCGGGTACATTCTCTAGGTACCCCACAGCTGACTTTCATATCTATCCACATCTTGCACCTGCAGCTATGTCTGTGCTAACTCATCATAATATTATTCTACAGGAAAGACAAACAGAGGACCAGATAAGATCAACTATGTCCTGGAACAAGTACATTCAGTATGTTGCTAACTTTCTTCCCTTCACCGCCTACCCCAATGTCTAACTGCTTCTTTTGCACACCCAGCAATAGGCCTCTACTGATTCAAACAACTGGCTAACTATTAGATTTGATTTTCAGCGAGTAAGCCTACTCATTACAAATGCCTCACTAACAATACTCTCTCCAGTACAGCATGTGTTGCCCCTACTCTTTTCATATGGTGCAAAGGAAAAGCCCAAAACTGTGTTAATTTCTCTTTGTCCACCTTTTGTATACCTGTAATGATTACAACCCAGGTGTACCTACTCGAGAAGGAAGAAGCCGCCTTCCTCCTACACAGCCGAGTAAGCCTACTCATTACAAATGCCTCACTAACAATACTCTCTCCAGTACATCATGTGTTGCCCCTACTCTTTTCATATGGTGCAAAGGAAAAGCCCAAAACTGTGTTAATTTCTCTTTGTCCACCTTTTGTATACCTGTAATGATTACAACCCAGGTGTACCTACTCGAGAAGGAAGAAGCCGCCTTCCTCCTACACAGCCGCCAATGAAGAGAAATCTTCATCCCTTTGCTGGTAGGGATTGGACCTGCACTCTCCCTGGGTGCTGGAGGTACTGCTACAAATCCAGCACCTGGCGGGAGATTTTCGAGACAAGCTGGACCAGGCAATGGCATCCACGACTGACAGCCTGGAATCTCTCCAACAACAAATGAACTCTCTCGCTAGGGTTGTGGCCAAAACAGAAGAGCACTGGACTTAATAACTGCTGAAAATGGGGGGACGTGTGTGGTATTAGGAGAGGAATGCTGTTTCTTTGTAAATGAATCAAATGTTGTTGAAACCGATGTTAACACTCTCAAAAAACTTTGTAATGATCTATTTTCAAGATTTCAACCCACCAAACAATTAGGTTGGTTTAGTAATCCCTTGTTTTCATGGATCCTACCCTTTCTTGGCCCCCTGGTCATGATGTGTATTATTTTGATGCTTCCTCACTGTTTTATAAGATTTCTTTGCTGACAATTTACTGTCACTGCTAAAATCACTACAAAACAGGTCATGGTCAATTATCAGACTTTGGATCCTCCCGAGATAGATGAGTTGGCTCTTAGGGCTTGTGATGGCACGTCTCCATTTTAAATCAAACAGGGGGAGATGCTGGGGAACCTTGCTGTTAGGGTTGCAGTCTCTTCATGTCTGGATAGCCGCGAGCTGGCTCGGCGCCTGATGGAAAGACTCCCCTTTTCAGCAGGGTGCCTCCTGCTCTCTTCCTGGCTCACTTTGAAGTGGCCGCCACAGATGCCTTACCTGAAACATGACCTCTGGCATAAAAAATACCAGGTTTTTTCTATATGATAATCAGGCACTGTCTGACAGCATAGAAGCCCACCGCCACATGTAAATAAAGCATACTACAGAGCACCTATCAGCTGAAGCTTTTGCTACTGCCTCCACACTATAAATCTTGTAGTTTCACCCTAATAAAAAGGAGCTGTATCACTGACTCTGACTGGGCTGTTTTCACTGTGTCTGGAGCTGAGTTGTGTTTCACTGTGCCTGGGACTAGCCTGTGAGCAGTCTTCCCGGAAGAAGCTGTCCTTCCGTCAACACTCACTTGCGTGGCTTCTGCATTCGCCATTCCCGCACTTCCCCGCCCGCGTGGTTCGGTGTCCAATGACCCACGAGCCGAGGGGGAGTCCCCCGCAGCTAGCCTGAGCCTCACACAGCTTGGCGCAGAGCCCCCTGCAGCTTGGCACAGCCCACCGGGGAGCCTGCAGCCCCCTGCAGAGCCTGCAATCACCACCGCCACCGCGGACCCACCGATCTGCAGAGCCACCAGCACCCGGCAGCCGCGGAGAGCCAGAGACCTGCCCAGCAGCGAGACCCGCACACCAGCTCCCCCGCAGCTAGCCTGAGCCTCACACAGCTTGGCGCAGAGCCCCCTGCAGCTTGGCACAGCCCACCGGGGAGCCTGCAGCCCCCTGCAGAGCCTGCAATCACCACCGCCACCGCGGACCCACCGATCTGCAGAGCCACCAGCACCCGGCAGCCGCGGAGAGCCAGAGACCTGCCCAGCAGCGAGACCCGCACACCAGCATCCCAAGACAATGGCATGGACCAGATCGTCAACAGAATTGTGGAAGAAAATTTCCCAAACTTAAAGAAAGACATGCCCATACAAATACAAGAAGCATACAGAACA
Source organism: Nannospalax galili (assembly GCF_000622305.1). Classification (NCBI taxonomy): domain Eukaryota; kingdom Metazoa; phylum Chordata; class Mammalia; order Rodentia; family Spalacidae; genus Nannospalax; species Nannospalax galili. Next base: position 1,844,932 of record NW_008355363.1, on the reverse strand, counting down.
CCAAACAGACAGGACCAGAACAGAAACTCTCCACGGCACATCATAGTAAAAACAC
>NW_008355363.1:1843516-1843882 GCF_000622305.1 Nannospalax galili | reverse complement strand
AAACACCAAAGGACATACTTTCTACTCAGAACCCCATGCAAATTTCTCCAAAATCGACCATATACTGGGGCACTAAACAAAGCTCAGCAAATAAAAAAAGATTGAAATAAGTCCGTGTGTTCTATCAGACCACAATGCAATAAAGCTTACAATCAACACCCGAAGAAGCCAAAATTACCACACAAACACATGGAGATTAAAGAACACACTCCTGAATGATGAGTGGGTCAAAAGAGAAATTAAGAAAGAAATAAAAGTATTCCTGGAATTAAATGAAAAGGACAATACAACAGAACAAAACCTCTGGGACACACTGAAAGCGTTTCTTAGAGGGAAGTTTATAGCTCTAAGTGCCTACATCAAAAA
>NW_008355363.1:1841007-1841880 GCF_000622305.1 Nannospalax galili | reverse complement strand
CTATCCTAAGATTCATATGGAAGCACAAGAGACCCCGGATAGCCAAAACAACCCTGAGAACTAAGAGCAATGCTGGGGGGATTACTATACCAGATTTTAAGCTGTACTACAGAGCTATAGTCATAAAAACAATATGGTACTGGCACAAAAATAGACCCATAGACCAATGGAACAAAATTGAAGAGCCAAATATGAGTAATTGCAATTTTAGCCAACTGATATTTGACAAAAGGGCCAAGAACATTAACTGGAGGAAAGACAGCATGTTTAGCAAATGGTGCTGGCAAAAGTGGATCTCCACTTGTAGAAGAATGAAAGTAAACCCCTATCTTTCACCCTGCATAAAGTCAATTCCAACTGGCTCAATGACCTCAATGTAAAGCCTGATACTCTGAAACTCATAGTAGAAAATATTGGGAAAAACCTACAAGGCATAGGTGTAGGAAAGGACTTTCTAAACCGGACACCAATAACCCAGGAAGCAAGGGCAAGAATTAAGAAGTGGGACCTCATTAAACTAAAAAGCTTCTGTACATCAAAAGAGACAACCAAGGAAACAAACAGAAAACTCACAGAATGGGAGAAAATCTTCACCAGCAACACATCTGATAGAGATTTAATTACCAGAATATATAACGAACTTAAAAAACAGAGAACCAAGACAAGAAGCAACCCAATTGAAAGATGGGCTCAGGAGCTGAACAGAAAGTTTTCAAAAGAAGAAGTAAAGATGGCAATGAAACATCTTAAAAGATGTTCAACATCACTAATAATCAGGGAAATGCAAATTAAAACCACTTTAAGATTTCACCTTACCGCATTCAGACTGGCTAAGATCAAGAAAACAAATGATACCAAATGTTGGAGGGGATG
>NW_008355363.1:1839096-1839885 GCF_000622305.1 Nannospalax galili | reverse complement strand
GGGAAGTACAACCAAAGATTAAAGGGGCCAATATAATTTCATAAGAGCATACATATATATAGCTAAAAGTTACTTGACAAACAGCAAAGCCAGACAGGCGATACCTTCAGTCGAGTTGTTGGCCAGGATGGATAACGGCTCTTCCAGATAGTAACCCAACACTCTACTTGAAAAATGAACCACAGACCCCAATTCTATCCAAAGGAATACTGACAATGAATTGCCATAGATGAGGAACAGCTGATCCTCCTGGAACAGGGACCTCTGGCTGACTAGATTTACCAGAAGGGCAGAGAGGGGGGAATAGATGTGGGTGCTGACAGCACAGTGGACAGTGGCAGGGATGACAGAGTATGGAGGCTCTAGTGGGAGAGGAATGCTGTCTATCTGACGAGTTTATATTCATACTCAGACGCCAAGGAACTCAAAAAGTAAGCGACTGTGACCAGTAATAGTCATATAGAGATTAGCAATGCATGTGAAAACGTCTCAATGTCAATTGCCTTAAAATGAATTTTTCTGTATGAAACTGTGTATTTTAACAACGAAGTGGAGATCTTTTTTAAATATTAAAAACTCATTTAATTTTATGTCTTATAGAGTTTATAATGCGTAAAAGATTGTACACAAGCATAATAATTCATCTGTAAACCTAAAAATGTACAGCCAATTTTGAAAGAGATGTACCCTAGCTCAGAAAAATGTTATTGAACAGGTTAATGCTGCTGTAATGAAATGCTTCTTCTAATAATAATAAAAAAGTATAACTGTCACACTGTGTAATAAAAA
>NW_008355363.1:1809103-1838360 GCF_000622305.1 Nannospalax galili | reverse complement strand
GATAAGATTGGGGTCTGCTGTTCATTTTCCCAGTTCTATGCTGGATTACTATCTGCGAATCCCTTTGGCCACCCTGGCCATCAACTCAAAAGAAGGTATTGCTGTCTGGCATTGTTGCATGTTATGTAGCCTTTAGCTATACACATGGAATCTTATGAAATTATGTTGGCCCATTTAATCTTTGGTTATACTTTCCTTTTGGGTATTTAAGGTCATACAGTTGGTACAGATAAAACCGATTTATTTTTACTCTTAAGGTCGTTTGAGGATCTGTTCCTCAGGGGTCACATGGGCTTGGGAGGAGGCCCTGGCTCCTTTCTTTTACCATTTCCACTTATGTGAAGATAAGTTAAAGGTCTTGTTGGACCATGGTTGGCTTCACTTGGAAGGATGGAGGAAATGATTCCTCTGTGTTGACCCTCCTTTTAATAGATTGGACACTAGTTCAAGTCCATCTGGTGGGTCTCCTCGGCCTCCTTCATCAAGAGGACAGGTGACCCACCACCATTATAGGACATTTTGAGAGATGCTCATAGTCTCCCGGAAGTAGTCGATCTAGGAGGGCAAGGAGCAAAAAGTGTCCTTTATGTCCTTCTGACCAAATTATTATAGACCTCAAAGTATGTCTGTTAAACACCCAAGAAGGTTAGTTCCACCAGTCTGGTATTTTGAATTACCATGTGTCATGTAGATAAATCTTGGGCAAAGACCAGTTTTTCTCAGATAAACCATACGTAGACATATATTTCTTGATCTGCTATGTATAGTTTGTCAGTGGGTTGTAGGAGTAATATGGTTCTCTCTGGTTTTCAAAACTAGCCAGGCATTGTTTATCTCTCACAAATTGATAGCAATAATGTGGCAGGGGTTGTTGGATTTTTGTTGTTGTTGTTTATTTTGGGCTATAGCAGAAAAATGAACTTCAGGTATGGTCATTATTTAATATTTATTTAAAATGAGTTATACAGGTGTGGTTGTTTTAAAAAATTGTTGGGGCTGGAGAGATTTCTCAGTGGTTAAGCCCTGGTTGCTCTTCCAGTGGGCCCAGCTTGGATTCCCAGCACCTGTGGGGGCCAAATACTCTTTTCTCCAGTTACAGGGGATCTGCCACCTTCTTCTGACCTCAGAGGGCTTGGATGAGATGGACACACTTGCACACACACAGCCAATACACTCACATACATTAAGTAAAATAATAAACTTTAAAAAATGTGTATATTTAGCCAAAACTAAATGCTCTTAAACTATGATCAGACACATATTTAATTTAATTTCTAAGCCAAGACTTTTAATAATTAGCAAGATTAGATCAGTAACTGTTCATTTAAATAGGTGTGTGTTTGTACTTTGACTTTAGCAATTTTAGGATTATTTGCCATCTTTAAGTCTCATCTTCTGCATATATAAAATACCTTACTCAAAGCCTTTATAACATACAAAAAGCCTTTATTTTTTTGTCTGTTCCATTCTGGAAACATCCATCTGTCTTAACCTTCATACCTAAGTCCTTCTGTATTAGTTATATTTCCATTCTTATATTCTTCTAACATTTTCTGCTACTTAGCAATTACCTTAATACCATGAGACATAAATAATATCAATGAACAAATTTATGATCTGTTGTGAGGATTTTTACAATGCTTTTTCTCTCATAAGTTTCTAATAACAAATTAATATTTTTACAAAAGTGAACAATACAGAACAATTTTGCAAAGTAAGTTAAAGCCAGAATTTCTTGGAAGAGCTAAAAATAATCTATAATAAGAATTTGATCAGTATAATCTGAATTAAAAACATTTGGGAAAACAAAACTTTATATAGTCCAATTTGAATTCATAATATTAAATCACAATGGATTTATAGAAGTTCCCATAGATAAAAATCAACAACAACAACAAAAAACCTAATTGTAGCAATTAAGCTAAGGTCAAACTTCTCTTGGAGTTTCAGAAAATAAACCATAATAAGAATTTCACTAATATAATCTAAATCAATAACATTTGAGCAAACAAAATATTTTTATAGTCTAATTAAAATTAACAATACCTTAAAACTGGCTCCAGAAAGTTTGTTGGGATTTAAAGTATTTTATTACATTTAAAGTGATAATAAAATTCTCTAATCTTTAGGGTTGCTCCAATAAGTGTGTGGAGATTTTTAAATTTTTACTTCAACTAAAGTGATAAGGAAATTTTCCATTTTCTAAGGGCAAAGGAGGGATCTGGCTTGTCTCTTACTGTTTAAAGGGAGTGGCAAGCTTAAGGGTGTTTTTACTTCTCCTGTAACTTAAGTTATAGATATTGTTAGAATAGCTTCTGTTAGTAATATTATATTTCTATCTGTTCTTGAGGGCATGCTATTTTTAATATAGAACCATTTTTATCTTCCTCTCTGTCACTGAGTCAGGGGCCAGCATGCCTCACATACTTTCAGAAGACATTTTGAGACTTAAAAATGCTCGGATCCGAAGTAGGAGAGCCATATCTCATCTAGAGAGCCAGCTTCTCCATTGTATTCAAAACAGTACAGGACAAATTACTAACATTCAAAAATGGCATTTCCTTATTTTGAAGTGGAATTTACTAGCTCTGAGATTGACAACAGGAAGTGACAAAAGGCAAAACACTTGATTTTGAAGGTTCACACTTTGAAACATTCACATATGGCTGTTAGCACTCATAATCAAGGAGAATTAAGCCAACAAACGTATCTGCCTTTATTTTCACCTAACCTGAGTTTCTTCCTGAATATATCTGCGGTGATGAAAACTTTGAAAGCTTATACCCACAATTAGCTATTTGTGTCTATACATGATAGCAAACTATTCTCTTTCTTCTAATGATTTTTCTCATTATTTTAATCTCTGGTCAAACTTTAGTCCAGAGTTGAATGCAGAAAATCAGACATCTAGGTGACATACATATAGACTAGATATGTCTTGTCATCACTGTCTAAATTTTCCTGTTTTACTCTCTAGAACCTTATATTTCCTCCCTTCATGCATGACCATGAGGAGAGAGGCTTGCCAGATATAGCAAGTCAATCTCACTGGCAAGATCTGAATTTTCCTGTATCTCATCTTTTATTGGTGATCCTAAAGAGTGTCGAGCCTACTTGGAATAGTCATGTTCACCAACGTGGCTGCTAATACACTGTAACCTTAATGAATTTTTATTTTTGCCTTGTTAAATCGATCCTGTCCGTGCAGGACCCACCATTCGTAAATCTTCAGGAGGAAATAGTCATATTATAAGTACTATGGAAGTCAACCAACTTCTGATGATTGTTAGTTAAGAACAGTCACAACTGCCTTGTGGGCTAAAGTATTAAAATCCTCTTAAACTTTCCCTTTGAGCCTTTAAAAAAGTTTCTAGGTAAACATGATAATACACAGGGTAAATTATTCTTTCAAGGAGGCAGCATTATGATACAAATCAAACAGTAAAAATGTCTGCGTTCTCAGAGAAAGAGACAGGCTTGGAGATGCAGGGCAGAACAGCTGACATTTTTTAGCCTAGTAAACACCAAACCAGGTGCAATGCTTTTCCTAAATTAATTTCTTGCATTGCCTCAGGGAACAGAACTTGTCGGGAGGCAGGAGAACTAGGCCAAAGAGTTCCCTGATACATAAGTCTTTTGGAAGTACACTTTTTTTTTTTCTCTAAAGTGGAACATCTACTTTTATTTGGTTCCAAGGAGTTAAATGCTTCAATTGAACACTTCCCAAGCACTACCTCAACTGGTCATTATTTTTTTCCCCAGTATTCCAAATTGTGTCCCATGGTTGGAATATCAGGGAAAATATTTCTGAATTAACATTTAAAGGCTCAGAAAGTTGCTTTGATAGCATTTTAGTTCTAATTCTTTAAGTAAATCTATTATTTATCATGCATGGGTACAAGAGTCAGGAAATAAAGAAATTCCCATAGTGAAAGCAGAAAGATGAAAAAAAACCCTCAAACTTGGAGCTCAGTCCCTTGCAGTTTCAGTATGGGAAAGAAAAGCAGTAAATGAATAAAGAATTCTTAACACATGCCTGAGCAAGCTATCAAGCAAACCTTGTGCTTGTTTTCACATCACTTACTCTGTGGTATGATTGTGAGTGACCCGAAATTCTTTTTTCCTTAAGACTTTTCCTCGCGCTTATTCATGAGCTCTGTGGCATGAGCTATTAAGGAAAACATTGCTGTCATTGTCAAAAAATTCCATGTGTAACTGAGACATTTTATATTTCCCTCTTTCCTCAGGACTTCCTTTGCCACTGATTTGTGAGTTCAGAGTAGTGCCCCTTCCTCACATGATACACCAAAATTTGGCATTATTATACCAACATTTTAATCACCTTAATAAAAAGCCTAACTGTGTCCCTGAGTCAGACCCCACACATAATTTTATTCAAAACAGTTTCTCCAGTTTCCATTGGGAATGTACAAGCTTGGCTTCAACTTAATCTTAACAGACCTTCAGGTATTTTCCTCCATATTTCTAGAATATCTCATTCACCCAACGTCACATGTTCTTCCCAAACTTTGTTGTGTGTCCAGGTCACAAAACACAAGAGCTTTGCTGGGTAATTAAATGTCATTAATCCAGTTACATCCGTTTATAAAAGTGATTACCATAACAGCATATTTCCTATTGTCCTGGTACAAAGTAAGGAATTTATTTTTAGTGGTGCTTATATAGTCAGAAACCATGCCATCATTACTTTCAACTGTACATGGGTTTTTCTGACCAGTTCTAAATTTTACAAATATTTCTTCTCAGCTTCAACACCCAATTACTACTAAGAACTTTAATAAAAGCTGCCAGCAGTACTCATACAACATCACAACCTGAAGCATGATATGCTTTAAAGTTCTTTCAAAAATTCATTATTGCATCACCTTTAAACTTCACTTTAAACTTCACTTAAACCCACAGATCGATTGCATAACCTTCTGAAACACATGGTTACATATTCATAGCAATAGGCCTTGACCTCACTGGGGTGCTGCTACTTCCATCATGGCAGAGTGGTAGGAAATCCTGAAGAGGTACGGCATGGCATCACACAAGACACATAAGACATTTTAAGAAGGTTGGTAACAGGAGGTGCTCTGTCCTACAGAACACAGGCCTTGGGCCTCTAACTCCTAAGCCTTTTATTAGCACTGATGATGTTCTCTAAGCAGGCATCCACGAACAAAAGTAAGACTGATCAAAGTACACTTCTCTGTAGGGAATCAGGAAACTATTTGCAACATTATGTGACCTGTTTAAAAGGCACAGTACAGATGTTCACAGAACAGTGTAAATAAGATATAGCTTCCTTATCTAATTTAAACACAAGGAACACTGAACTTCAGAACCTGTGTGTGCATATATGCCTATTTGGTTTTGCAACATAGACATTCCTGACTGGTGGTCACTTTACACATATGCCAAGTATGCTTTTAGCAGAGGTCAAACAGGGTGGTGGTCTCCAACAGTCTGGGACATATTTTCTGTTATTCATGTTTTTTTATTGTTGCTGCAACAAATTATGTGGCAGAAACACTTTAAAGGGGGGAGAATTTATTTTTTTTCATGGTGTATCTGGCTACAGTCCATGATTGACTTATTGCACAATTTCTGTGCTTCTGTTATGCAGAACGTCATAATAGCAAGCATGTTGTAACAGCTTTTAACCTCATGACAATCAGAAAACACAGAGAGATAGGAAAGGGTCAAGGAATGATACTGTCAAATGCACACACTTAGTCAATAACTTCCTCCAAGTAGGCCCAACCTCCCACAACCCGAAAATTTCTCAGGACTCTGTTCAAAAAATTGAATCTATAAGTAGATTAACTTACTGACGAAAACAGATTTCTCATGCACCAATCACATCCCCAAAGCCCCACCTGTGAACACTGCTTCCACTGGGGTCTTTATAGCATGAACTTTTATTTGGATATTTCATATCCAAACCACAGCAATACGTGCCTGAGCAGTCAAAGTCAATGGAAACAAAAATAGAACAGATTATGGGGACATTGAAAATTGAACTTATAAATATTTTTGGACTTTGTATTACATTTGACCAATTTTATTTGAATAGATAATTTTGACAGTTGTGTAGTGTGCATCTGTGTGTTAGAACCATGACTGACATAAATAGGTAAGAAAATAATAAACCCTGTTAAAAGTTCATACTATTTTATTAGCATAGATATAAGGTAACTATTATATATGTACCTATATTGAACTATAATGGACTCCATCTCACATAACAATATACTATCAGAAGAAAAATAAAGCCATAATTTCAAAATATATTGTATATTTTGTATTTGAAAAACAGTGAGTTTTTGTTGCTGGATACATGGGTATTATAGACTTATGAGGAAGAAGATTATATATATCATGTTTCCAAGTCACTTTTTTGACTTTCTCCAAATTTTCTTTTTATACATTTAGAATGCTCTGCTCACAGAGAGAATGCTTAGGGCAAACAGTTAATAGAAGAATGTGTCCCTGTGGTTTACATTCTTAGTTCACTGAAGTTACTAATATTTCTCAGAAAGGAAAGGTATACAGCACACTAGTGAAAATGTTAAAAACTACATAAAAATCAGTGTATATGAATCAAAGTCAAATGATATGGCCATTACGATTCCAGTGTTTGCCATGAACCACAGGAAAAGCTGTCAAAACTCCACTCCTCTTAGTGTTCTTCTACAGTTCTTCAGTGTATTTAGCTGTAAAGAATCCCTTGTAGGGTAGCAAAATGAAAACTAAAATTTCCACTGGTAGACATTTTCCACAGAGAATATTTATATTGATAACAATGGTTTTTTTTTTGCTGATGAAATTATTTTTAATAACACATTTCATTTAAACAATGTAAAAATGCCATTTCAATTTGCAAGCAATATTGAAAGCCATCACTGTCATATTAACCATTTTTATACTGTCTTCATAATCCAATGCATACATTCCACTTATAGCATATCTCAATTAACGTTATTTTTTATTTTTAAAATATTTTTATTAAGTTTTTAAAGTTTCATACATTTCCCACTCAAATCCAGACCCTCTCCCCTATCCATGACTCCCCTATCCCCCCATCAAACCCTATGCACTCTGCCATACATGCTGAGTCCTATTCATTCGGGTATTTGCACCCAAGTGTCCTTCAGCATAAATGCGTCCACTGGATTCTAGTCAGCCCATCCAGTGGTCATAGTAAGTCATACTGTCCTTCACCCAGTAGCAATCAGTCTCAAAGAGTTCTCTATTTACTGCTGAGCCACCACCTATTTTTCACCTCCCCTTTGGGCCCTTGTTTAACTGAGTTGACATGAGTCCCATGCTTGAGGCCACCTCTGCCACAGGCTCACCTGAGCAAACCTCCAGTGGCCTGGAAGCCTCCACCTCTTTATGTTCATGAACCAGCCCTGGCTCTCACAATCTTTCTGCCTCTTCTTCAGCAATGGTCCATGGGCCGTGAGTGGGTGAGATTCTATACAGGAGTCCCATCCTACACTCTACAGTCTTATTCTGCAAAACATGACCAGTTGTGGCCTTTGTGCATATCACACTCTGATATACATGGAAGCCTCACTGGTGAGAGTTGAGAAGTACATTAGCCCTCTTTCTACCCCTTGTTCCAGTACATTCCCTAAGTCTTGGCTGTATAGATTCGACTACAGATGTGTCATGTAGTACTGGATGTCTCCTGGGTGTTCTGTGAGCCTGACCAAATGTGCAGTAGCCTCCAGCTGCAGTAACCTCCAGCTGTTGCAAAAAGAAGCTTCTTTGATAAGTGCTGTATGGCATGTTTTTTTGCTTTAAGGGAGGTCTCTCCTACCTGGCACTGTGTTGCTTACCAAGCAGCTCCTAGGTATACATATACATTAATGTTCAGATATTCTACATGCATTTCTCATAGAGTTTCTAGGGCATCACTTTTCCCTCTAGCTTTCCTAGCCCCCTGAGATTCACTCATCTCTACTCTTTTCTTCCCATCCGTTGTCCCTCCCTTCCTAGTCACAGTGCCCCCATTATCCCCGTCCTCTTTCCAATACCTCCCAACACCCTCCATCTTTCACTTCCTGACTTCCCTTGCTCCCCCAGACTATGGTCCCTTGGATGTACTTCCCTTCTCTCCTCCCTTCAGATTTCTTCCATTTTTTCCACCTTCCTCAGGTAATTTCTGTTCCATACTATCACCCTTTCAGGTTGTTTCTTTTCCCTTACCTCCATGTATCCTTTGCCTTTATCTGACTCCTGGTGTTATATCATAATTTGTATATTCACATATAAGGAATTGGTGCTATAATTCACAAATGAGAAAAAACATACATCACTTGCTTTTCTGCATTTGTGTTACTTCACTTAGTATAGCACTTTCTAGATCCATCCATTTACCTGCAAATTTCATAATTTCATCTTTTCTTACACCTGAGCAGAACTCCACTGAGTAGATGTACCACATTTTCATTAACCATTTGTCAGTTGAGGGACATTTAGTTTTTTTTTTTTCTATTTCTTAGCTACTGTGAAGAGAGCAGCAACAAAATGGATGTACAGGTATCTCTACAGTACCATGAGTACATTGGGTCTCTGCCAAGGAGTGTGTAGCCCGGAAGCCATTCATTCCTCTGAAAAGCATAAGCAATGGGTGAGGGCATGGCATGCTGGGAGGAAGGGTGGCGCCTAGCCACCGGCAGAGCTAGCAGCAGAGATACTGGATCGGGAAAAGGAAGTGTGCAGCCACTGGGGTGAATGACAGAGGCATCTTGCAGGCGTGGAAGTAAGAATGGGCATCCACAGATCATGGTGTGAGACCACGCACCCACGTAGATGGATGAAAGCTAACGGAGACTGTGGGCAGTGCTGCAATGATGCTGTCTCATTGTACGTCCTTCCTCTCTATCATATAAACCATGTGAAACCCAAGATAAAAATGTGTTATGCTGGTTTGTCCACCCATGTAAGGTGCAAGAGACTCTGAGAGAGTGAGGGTGGGTCAGAGAGTTGGAAGGAGAAAATTTAGTGGAACAAATTGGCATAGTCTGGTAGGATGGTGCTGGAAATGACAAACTGTGGGAGTTTGGGAAAAGCAAGGGAGCTAGTGCAGATGCTGACATGGATCTCACAATAGATCATGAAATATGTAATTAGAATGACACAGGTGATGCAGATGCTGATGGAATCAGAGGGAAAAACCCCAGGGCCACAGTTGTATTGTAAATGTGGGAAACTAGATCAGTTGCTAGTGTGTGAAGAGTCTTTAAAGGTTATAGAAAGGCTAGAAAAAAATTTACAGGCCTTGGACACAAGCAGAGAACCTAGAAAGGGTGAGCGGCCATGTTGCATCATAAAAGATTTGCCCAAGGCAGAGGAAGCTGAAAAGGCTAGGCAGTTACTGGCAGACTCAGTTTCAGCCTCAGAGCTTGAGAGAGAGAGAAAAAAACAACAACAAAAAACAAGACATTTTAACTTGTGCAAGTTTAGGGGACCAGGGAACTGAGGACTCTAGAAAAAAGCCAGATAGTAGTGAAAAAGAAATGACCTAAAAATAAAAGTAGCTAAAGCTGCCCCTCTGATTCAACCTTTGATACAGAAAGAGAAAAAAGCTAACAGTAATGTAACTAGGAAATGCTCCACACTCGAGCTGTTAAAACTAGGAAAGAAAAACAAGTGATCAGAGAGCCCCTCATCACATGGCTCATGAGGGTATGGGACATGGGAGCAAATAATGTCAGTCTGAATCCTTCAGAAACTTCACAGCTGAGGTATATAACCATCCGTCCGTCCTTGCGACATAGGCTGTTCAACCTAGGCCAATAGGCTGTTTAACCTAAGCCAGTGCAGCGGGGAGCATTTGGTAATGGGATGGCTGGTGCAAGGCATTAAAGACACATGGTAATCACCAAGGGAAACACCCAAGATTAACAGAGGCTGGAAGACTATAAAGGAGGGACACGCATTACTGAGAGAACTAGGTATGAGAAAATCACTATATGATGCTCGGTTTACAGGGCCAGATAAGGCTGTGTTTGCCAGAGATATAACGGAAAGCTTAATTCAACTGGGTCCTCAAGAATGGTATAGAGCTTTAATGGTTTTGCTGAGTCCTTTAATAGGACAGGATCTTTGTAAAGTGAGAGAGATTTTAGCAGATCTAAGTGACTCTGACCCACCTGTAAAATGTGTCTGTAGAATAACAGAACACCCTACAAGAGATACAAAAATGACCATACAGATGAAATGGTCAGTTTGGGTTACTCGAAGACAAATGTGGCAAGACTTATGTTGAGCTCAAATTCCCAAATGAAAAATTTAATGAAAACCAAATTTGGTACTAAAGAGTTTCTGGGAACCTTTAATACTGGAAGAGCAGTTTACAAAAGACATTTAGAAGATAAAAACTGTCCTAGGGGTGGTTAAGGATCCCCAAAGATTAAATAAGCTGCATTTCTCTCCTCAAAAAGGCTATGCTAGGGGTGGAGGCAGTTTTTCCCACTAGCAGCCAGGTATGGTCAATGGAGAAATGACAGATATGGATACAGTCAGGAGGCAGACCCACAGCCTGCCTGACTCAGGGAACCAACAGGTGCAACAGGGACAAGAGAAACCCCCTGCCTCCCTATCCCAGTGCAGAGTAAGGCAACTGGAGCCAGCACCTATAAGTGCATCAATGATAAAAGAATACAAAGAGACTGACTCCATGTAAAATCCCCAGACTGTGGAATGACTCCAAAGGGATAACTAAAGATAGTAAAGAACTAACCAAATTAATGCCTCTTACCCATGCTATGGTACCTAACAAAGATCCGTAGAGAAAGAAATTAATATGAATAGATAAAACCTTTCTATTCTGTGCTAGACCTTGTCTGTTTGATATAATATGTGATATTAACCTTTGAGTGTTTTACAGATGTGAATTGCACTTGAAAGATACCTGAAGAAACAAAGGCCAGCTATAGCTGTAAGATTCTTGGGGGTTTTATGGTTGGGTAAGATAAAAGCAGAAGCTCCCAAAACTGTAGAACTATTAAGAAAAACTACAGTGCCAGGGCGGGTTGCCCCTTATATGCTGTTGGTCAGAAAGAGATCCTAGTGGTCATCAAATTCACTAAGTCCATTGCCACTAATGTCAGTTGTACACTGGATAGGTCAGTAAGGCCATGTTCCTGAAGATACTACATGATGTGAGCATGGAAGGAGAAGCAATGGAGCCGAGACTAAGTTAAAAACTTCATGTGATGAGGAGGTTCCTAGCTTGGGGATTTACTTGGCGGCTTTGGTAAAGGCATGACAAACCCACAGGATCATCTGCTCAAGCCCTGTGAGCACACTCTAAGGGGGCCTGACTCTGGCCCAATGTTGGCCCACCCAGTGAATTCCCAATTCTTTGTTCTTTCTGCACAAAGACTGCTCAGTCCCTCATGGTGTGGTCTCAGCGACGGTTGGCCTCACCTTTAAGGTGACTGTCTAAGGTGGCACTCGTGGAGCCCAGTGATTGGTACCTATTCCCTATAAAGCCTGCTGTACTTCCTAATAAACTTTAGATCTGCATCACAGAACCTGGTCTCCAGTGTCTGCATGTCGTCCGACTGACACCGCTGCCTCAGATCCCCAAGGAACCCCAATATTGCAACAATTCCACTGGATGGATGGATTTTATAGTGCCAGAAGGTGCTATGCAGATAGTTGTGGAAGAAAGGACCCCTATGATTCTACTGAACAATGGACCCCACGTGCTGCATGCTATGGACATGCCAAGCAATGCCTGCTAGTGCAATAATGACTAGACTAACATGTGTACAACTGACATATTTCTAATTGGAAAAGGCCCACTCCTCAGGGAGGAACACATATCTAGTACTGTAGACCAGGACAACCCCCAGTGTCAGGGAAGGCTACAGGCCCTAGTAGGGAAACAGTTGTAAGTATACTGTTTAATTAATATGGTACACCTACTGGGATATCTTCTAGACATTTGTATTTACATTCATGTGTGTAGATGTGTCTACTTCCTTCTGTTTGTCTTCATGGTAGGGGAAACACCACTGATCTAGATCAGTGGCCATGTTTTGAAAACCGATGATGAGGAGGCCCCAAGAGATCACTATATCACCATGATGTAAGAGAGATTGGCCTGCATCTGTCATCCCCACCAAGGCTCAGGGAAATTCACGAAAGAAATGGTAGAAAGTTTGCAAGAGCTGGAGGAAAGGGGAGGAGTGTAGCCCAGAAATCACTCATTCATCCGAAAAGCGTGAGCAACTGGTGAGCACAGGGCATGCTGGGAGGAAGGCTGGTGCTTATCTGCTGGTAGAGCTAGCTGCGGTGACATTGAAATGGAAAAAGAAATATGCAGCCGCTGGGGAGAATGGCAGAGGCATCCTGCAGGCATGGAAATAAGAAGGGGCATCTACAGACCATGGGGTGAGACCACATGCCCATGGGAATGGGCCAAATCTAAGGGAGACTGTGGGCGGGGCTGGAAGTATGCCATCTCTTTGTAAGTCCTCCCTCCCTATCATATAAACCATTCAAAATCCAAGATAAAAAATATGTTATGCCGGTTTGTCTACCTGTATCAGGAGCAGGAGACCCCGAGAGAGTGAGGGCAGGTCAAACAGAGAGTGGGAAGGAGAAAATTTAGTGGAACACAGTGGTATCACTGGATCATATGGTACGTTAATTTTTAGTTTTTTGACAGTTCTCCACACTGCTTTCCATAGTGGTTGCAGAAGTTTGCATTTCCATCAGCAGCGAATGAGCGTTTCTCTTTCTCCACATCCTCTCCAGCATTTGGAGTCTTCCATTCTCTTGATCTTAACTAGTTTGACTTGGGTAAGATGAAATCTTAAAGTGGTTTTGATTTGCATTTCTCTAATTACTAAGGATGTTGAGCACTTTTTAAGGTGCTTCTTATCCCTTTTAATTTCTTCCCTTGAGAAGTCACTATTTAGGTCTATCACCCATCTGTTTATTGGATTGTTTGTCTTCTTTTTTCTTTCTTTTTTGATTCCTTTGTATATTCTGGCTATTAATCCTCTGTCAGATGTGTTTCTAGTGAAGATTTTTTCCCACTCAGTGGGTATCCTCTTCCCTTTCTTAGGTGATTTTTTGCTGTACAGAAACTGTATAACTTAATGAGGTCCCATTTATTGATTGTTGACCTTAGTGCCTGTATTAGTCACTTTTCTGTTGGTCACTTTTCTGTTGCTGTGATAGAAACACTGACCCAAGAAATTTATAGAAGGAAAAAATTATTTGAGTTTATGGTTCCAGTGAAATTACAGTACATCATGGCAGGGAGGCATGGTGGCTGGAGGTGGCTGGAACAGGAGCAGCAGAAGTGAAGCTCTCACATCATCACATGTGTACAGGAAGCAACAGGGCAACTGGAGATCTGGCAAGGCTTAAGAACTCTCTAAGCTCACCCCCAGTGATGTGCTTCCTCTAGGATAGCCACACCTTCTAAAACCTCCCAAAACAGCGCCATCATCTGAGAACAAAAGGTACAAACACTTGGAGCCTATGGAGGACATTTTCATTTGAGCCACCACATTCCACCCCCTGGCTCCCATAGGCTCATGATCATATAAAACACAAAATGCATTTAGTACAGCTTTAAAAGTCCCCATAGTCATTATCAGTTTCAATACTATTCAAACGTCCACAGTCCACAGGTAAAAATCTTAACTGTAAGCCTCTATAAAAATCAAAAGACAAATTACATACTTCTAACATACAGTGGAACTGAATACACATTACCATTCTAAAGCGGAAAAATGGAGGCATAGTGAGGAAATACGGGACCAAAACAAGACTGAAAACCAGCAGGGAAAACACCAAATCCAGTAGCTCCATGTCCAACGTCTGGGACTTTACTTCCAAAGGGCTTAGATGGCTCAGCCTCTCTAGCTTTGCTGCATGCAACACACATCTTTCTCCTGTGTGCAGGTCTTCTTGGCAGATGCCTCACAGCTCTGGCATCATGAACTTCTTGGGGTCTCCATTGCCAACCATTGCCTTCACAGCTTCATGCAATGGCCTATCAGGCATTGCAGGGGATTCCCTTCTTTATGTTGCCTGGCCTCCTAGGCTCTCCAAAACCCAGGAGGAAGAATTGATGACCCCTTCACTCTTGCATCTTTCGTGCCTCTAAAGCCAGCACCGGGTGAGTGACAGTGCCAAGTTTGACTGCAAGTTTGGGGTGGACTCTAGCCTGCTTTATCCATTTTAGAAGCTTTTTTTCTTCCGTGGCCCCTGCAGCATTTTCCTTTCACAAGTTGGAGGCTTAAATGGGTGTGGTCTTACCCTGGAGGCATTCTCTCCACAATTTAAGTCAAAATCTCTAGGCCCCTCCTTAATCACTTTAATCTTCTTATTAAAGGGATCTTCTCCAGCTCCAACATTTATCTTCCTAGGGCTCTTTTTCAATCCAAACTATATTTTTTTCTGCCCCATTTGCTCTTTTTCACTGTAGATCTGCGTAATACTCACCATTAATATCCATGCCACCATTTCTACATTAGGCTGTCTTGAAATTTCTCCAGTCTGATAAATTACTCCATTATTTTTCAACTTAGCCTCAGGCAAACTTTTAGATTGAGGGGAGACTCCAGCCAGACTCTTTGCCAAAATATCCCAAGTGCTGCTTAAGTCCTGATTTCCCTCTGGAACTACATTGTTCTCAGCACTACTTTCTTCCAGGTGTTTACTAGAATGGCCTGTTAAGCTCTGCTTGCAGCAATCAAGTACTTTTCTAGCCCAACCTTCCAAAGTCGTCAACATTTTTTCAAAACCCCACATGGTCAGGTTCTTCACAGCCAACAGCCCACTCTCTGGTACCAATTACTGTATTAGTCACATTTCTGTTGCTCTGATAGAAACAATGACCAAGGAAATTTATAGAAGGAAGAGTTTACTTGAGCTTACGGTTCCAGGGGAATTACAGTACATCATGGCAGGGAGGCATGGTGGCTGGAGGTGGCTGGAACAGGAGCAGCAGAAGTGAAGCTCTCACATCATCACTCAGGCACAGGAATCAAGAGGGCAACTGGAGATCTGGCAAGGCTTAAGAACTCTCTAAGTCCATCCCCAGTGACGTGCTTCCTCCAGGATAGCCACACCTTCTAAAACCTCCCCAAACAGCACCATTATCTGGGGACAAAATGTTCAAACACTTGGAGCCTATGGGGGACATTTTCGTTCAAACTGCCATAGTGCCTGAGCAGCTGGTGTCTTATTTACAAAGTCCTTTCCTATGCCAATATGTTGGAGGGTTCTGCCTAGGTTTTCTTCTAGCAGTTTCTGAGTTTCAGGTTTCATATTGAGGTCTTTGATCCACTTGGAATTGACTTTTGTGCAGGGTGAACTATTTGGGGTGTTTCATTTTTCTTCAGGTAGAGATCCAATTTTCCCAGCACTATTTGTTGAAGATGCTATATTTCCTCCGTTGTGTGTTTTTAGCACCTTTTTTTCAAATATCAGGTGGCTGAAATTATATGAACTCATGATTGGGTTTTCTATTATGTTCTATTGATCTACATCTCTGTTTTTGTGCCAGTACCATGCTGTTTTTATAACTATAGCTCTGTAATATTATCTGCGATCTCCCAGCATTGTTGTTTTTGCTCAAGACTGTTTTGGCTATCCAAAGTCTTTTCTTGTGATTCCATATGAATTTTAGAATGATTTTGTCAAGCTCTGTGAAGAATGTCATGGGTATTTTGTTTGGGATTGCATTGAATCAATAAATTGTTTTTGGTAAGATGGTCTTTTTCACAATATTGACTCTATCATTCCATGAGTATGGTAGGTCTTTCCATCTCCTAGTGTCTTCCTCTGTCTCTTTCTTTAGAGTTCTGAAATTTTTATTGTAGAGATCATTAATGTATTTGGTTAGGTTTATTCCTAAATATTTTATAATTTTAAGGCTACTGAGAATGGGAGGGTTTCCTTGATTGCTTTTTCTGATTGCTTGTTATTGGTATGCAGAAAGGCTACTGATTTTTGTAAGTTGATTTTGTATCCTGCCACTTTACTGGAAGTATTAATCAATTCTAACAGCTTTCTAGTGGAATTTTTTGGGATTTCGTATGTAAAATCTCATAATTTAATATCATAGTATTGTCTTCCTCCTTTAACCATTATTTCTTTCAGTTTCTAAGATTTCTGCTACCTAGGATTATCTATAGAAAATATTGATTGAAAAATGACAGAAATTTGAAAAATCATTTTAAATTGCATATCATTCAGAATAGAATGGTGAAATCTTAGGTAATCCAACACTGTTCCATCTGGATAGGATTCTTTCCTTTTTGTAGTATGTACGGGATGCATAAACTATATTTGTCTATTGGGCACATAGTAATTCTCTTTGTTGTCAGATTGATACTGCAGTATGATAGTGCTTGTGTCCAAGTAATAATTATTTTACTTGATTAATATCCAAACATATAAGAGTAATGATGCTTGTAATTTTATTACAATCTTTTGTTAAGTGCTCTATTTTATTATTACTGCCAATTACTTACTGTATAATTTTATTAAATACATTTTGCCATACATATGTGTGTATGGTGATTAGTGCTAATTGTCAACACTATATGGAATCACATCTGAAACAACTCTCGAGGAGGGATTGACTAGATTAGTTTGGTCTCTGGGCGTGTTTGTGAGAGGCTATCTTGCTTCAATGATTGTAGGAAGATCAGCCCATTGTGGGTAGCACCATGTAGTGGGCAGGGAATTCTGACCTGTATTAGAATGGAGAAAGCAAGCTGAGCACTAGCCTGTCTACTTTAATTGCTTTCTGCTCTTTGCTGTGGATGAAATTTTATCAATGCTCTCAAGCTCCTACCAATGTCACTTACCTGCTATGATGGACTGTAACCTGGAACTATGAGCCAAATGAACTCTTTTTCCCTTAAGTTGAAATGTGTGCGAAAGTCTCTGAGAGGCCATTCTGTGAAAATGTGAAGGTGAAGCCCAAGTTGCAATGGAGACTACAACATATTGGACATGCCAGAACCATGGGACATGTGCCAAGGAAAGTTACACATATCAAGTAGCATTGGCCCAATAGGTAATCTATGTGTGATCAGAGCATCAGAGCTGGAAGTAAGGGGACAACACATCACTACAGGAACCAACTGAATTCTTCACAAGCCCCAGAGGCAAGGAATTTTGCTTCAGGATTTGGTGTTATCCCATGTGGATTTTGGTTTTGCATTATTGTGGTTATTTGATTTTTCTACTGATTTTTCCTTTCTGGAATAAGAATATTTACTTTATGTCATTATGTGTTGGACTTATATAACTTCGATGTGGTTTTTATAGCAGCTAATGGTTAAGAGACTTTGGACTTTAAAAATGTTGGGATTTTAAAGATTGGGGACTTTTAGAGTTGAATTGTATTGCACATTATGAGATAGACATGACACTTTGGGGGCAAGGGGTGGAAGGTTATATTTTAAGATTAATATATGTGTGGATAGCAATTGCAATTGTGATGGTTAGTGTTAATTGTCAACTTGATGTAATGTAGAATCACCTGGGAGGGGAGTTTCAGAGAGAGATTATCTCGATTTAGACCTGTGGGCATATCCTTGGTGCTTATCTTGACTATGCTAATTGATTTGGCCAGACCCATGTTAATTGTTGGTGTGATAATTCTCTAGAAAGGGTATTCAGAACTGTTTATGAATGGAGAAAGTGGCATGAACACTAGGATTCATACATTAAGTCATTGCTCTTTGCTCCTGACTGTGGATGCAATGTGGCCAGTTCCTTCATGCACCTAATACTGTGTCTTCCCTGCCATGGTGGACTGCATACTGGAACTGTGAACCAAATAAACCATTGCCCCTTAAGTTGTTTTTGTCAAGGTATTTATCATAGCAACAGTAAAAAGAACTAGCACAATGTGCATTGGAAAAAATATGATAGTATATATAGGGATTGATATCATCTATAGTTTCATATCAACTAAGCGTCCTGAAACATGTAACAGACAGATAAGAGTAGAGAAGTACTGTGCCCTCCAAAGGATCACTAATGCATGTGGACAAAATACACATAGCTAATGGGATTTTATTGATATTTAAATTCAATGGAAATGAAAATCTATCTCCTCCTCATATATACCACAGCACATGAAAGTATCAAATTTTTATAGTCTGGTTTTGTTTGTTTGTTTATTTATCTCTTTGAGACAGGTTCTCCCTGTAGCCCCAGCTGTCCTGGAACTCACTATGTATTTTTTATAAATCAAAATAATTTTTGTTCCTTCTTTTATATACCCAGTGTTTCACCAATTCCTACTGAATCTACATCTCTTACAAATTCCTCAAATGTACAGATTTATCTTCTTCCCTATCACCTCATCATTGTTTGAATTTTGGCATTTGTTTTCACTTCTTAACAAGAGAGTGATAATTTCCCTAATTGCTCTCTGCTTAGATGTTAAGATTTTTTTTCCCTATGGTGAGCAGGATCTGTGTTCTATTTTCTCCCATCTTAAATATCTGTAATAACCATTCTTCTTAAAATTAACATTTTACTGACATGTAGTATGCATACTACAAAATGAATAATTTTAATGTTGCAGTTCTATATAATCATAAATTGTACCTAATGCAGGGTAGTTCTTATCATATGCGGAAGAAAACACACAGTTATTGGCAAATATTATCCATCTCCCTGGAAAATACTGATTTCCTTTTTTCTCAATTTATTAGGTTATTGTAGATATTTCATATAAGTGACATCTACAGTATATGGGTTTTTGTTCCTGGTTTCTTTTGCATATCGTAATTTTTGGTTTCTCTATGCTGTAACACGTGTCAATATTTTTTCCTTTTTATGGCTAAGCAATATTGAATGAAATTGTTACACCATATCTTATTTTACAATTTGCTTGATAAATGATATTTTTCATTTATGATATACATGCTCTTTCCTTTTTATAAGAATAAACAATTATGGGGGCTGGAGTGTTGGCTCAGAAGTTGTCCTAGTTTGTCTCTCCATTGCTGTGACAAAACACTCTGACCACTAACAACTTGGGGAGGAAAGGGTTTATTTAATCTTACATCTCCTGGGTCATAGTTTATCAGGGAGCCCAAGGTAGGAACTCAGGGCAGGAACCTGGAGGCAGGAGCTGGTGCACAGGCCTTGGAGGAACACTGCTTACTGGCTTGCTCCCCTGGCCCCTGCTTAGCCTGTTTTCTTTTGAAACACAGGCCCACTTATCCAGGCGTGGCACCATCCACAATGGACTGGGCCCTCCCACATTACTCAGCAATCAAGAACGTACCCCATGGACATGGCCACAGGCCAGTCCAATGAAGTCCATTCCCCAATTGAGGCTCTCTCAACCCTGGTGTGTGAAGTTGACACTAAAGCTATCCAGCACAGCAGTTAAGAGCACTGACCGGTCTGACAGAGGCAGAGGACCTGGGTTCAATTGCCAGCACCAATGTGGCAGCTGACTAACAACTGTCCTAATTCCAGTTCCAAGGGATTCTATGCCTTTTTCTGACCTCCTCAGACACTGCATGATGCTGGTGCACTTAAACATATGTAAGCAATACACTCACGCAAATAAAATAAGAATAATAATTAAAATATTTTTAAAAGTCTATAAATCATTCAAAATAATGGGATTCATGTTCACATATTCATATATACCTGTAATGATATTTTAACCATATTAACCACTTAGTAATTTTACTTAAACTTCCCTTCCCCACTTCCTGATCCTCTTTCTGTTCCCTATAGCCCCCATGATACTTTCATGTCTTTTTCTCTGGATTACACATAAGAGAGAAAATTCATGCCTTGAGGTGTAGTTCAGTGGTAGACCACTTTCATGGAGTGTGCTAATCCTCAGCCCCACAAGAAAAGAGGATAAAACTTTCAATATGCCTCTGAGAGATTATTGCATTTGATATAAAGACCTATGCTTCTCTGTTTTCTTGAAAATTACAAGACTTGGTTCTTTCATGATGAAATATATATGTATATATTATATATAACTTATTTCTCTGTTAATGGAAAATAAATGTAATTACATAAATTTGATATCATACTATTTTGAATACTATTGGAATAAACATAGACTTGCAGGGATCTCGTATTATTCTGACTTGAATTCTCAAAGTACACACATGGAAGTGATGTAGGTGGATTATATTAATATCCAACCAACATTATATAAGGTTTAGTTTTACCTTGCATCATCTACAGTATATTTTATCTCTTTCCTGATAACAGGCAACATCTTGCCATATTTGCTTTTCCAAAGATTTTTAAACATATATATATATAAATATATATATATATATATATATATATATATATATCACATCCATACCCAACTCATCTCTTCCACACAGCCGACACTCTCCCCAACACATGCCCCTCCAACTTTCACATGATTTTCTCCTTTTTAATAACCCACGTGTCCAATTAATGCTATCTGTGTGAACATGCGCAACCTATTTGCAGCTGCAACTCCAAAAAAATGGGATGGAGATTACTGACTAGATAAAAGCACTGGCTTCTTTTGCAGAGGACCCAGTTTCAAATGCCAGCACCTGCATGGCAGCTATCAACTTTCCATAACTCCAGTTCCAGGGGATACAACACCATCTTTTGACCTCTGCAGATTGAACGACATGGGTGCACCTACATACATGCAGGCAATACATGCATATATATATAAAATAAAATCTAATATAATACATAAAATATCTTTTTAAAAATAAAAACGACCCTCTTCCTAGCATCCATCAGGTGCCAATAGCTCCTCACCAAAGAACTGGTCCTCAGGACCCCTGCTTCGCTTCTTATGGGAAATTATTTTTTAATTTAAATTCTTATTGAATTTCTGTGAATTTCATAAAATATATTCTGATGGTATTTAGATTCTCCCCCATTTCTGCACACTGCTTAGTACTCCAAGCAAATTTCATCATGTTCTCTCTCTGTCTCTGTCTCTCTCCCTCTGTTTCTCTCTCTCTCTCTCTCTCTCTCTCTCGATAAATGCATGGATGGATGATGGATGGATAGATAGATAGATAGATAGATGATAGATAGATATAGGTAGGGATATATACATATGCCAACAGAGTCAAATTTGTGTCTCTAAATGCCATTCCATGTGGGTCCATCCACAGTACCCTGGTCAATTTACAAAGTCTCACCCTTAAACCAGACTGACTTCCCCCTCCCAACAAACATCAGTTGATAACTGTTCTTCGGGTAGGATTGGGTTTTTTACCCACTCCCCCACATCTATGCTAGGGTTTTGTCTGGCCTGACCTTACTTGGGACTTGTGTATGCTGTCACCATTGGTATGAGTTCATGTGAGTAACTGCCCATCTATGTGGAAAACTCTGTTTCCTTGTAGTCATTGACCTCCTCTAGTTCTTACAGTCTTTCCACCCCTTCTTGTACAATGATCCCTGATCCTTGAGAGGAAGAAGTTTGATACAAGTGTCCTATTCAGGGAAAAGTGTTCTGTAGCCTCTTATTCTCTGCAAGTTGGACAGTTGTGGTTATCTGTGTTAATCACCACCTGCTGCATAAAGAAGCTTCTCTGCTGAGAGTTGAAAGATACATTAATCTATGGGTATAATAAGTTATTAGTGGTCACTTTAATGCTTTATCTGTTCAGCAGAATAATAATATTAGACTCTCCCATGTGGCCCATGTCCTGTCTAGCCTCCAGCTCCTAGGCCTGATATCATTGACATGTATGGACTTCATCTTATGAAGTGGACCTTAAATCAAATAAGAAACTGTTTGGTTACTCCCATAATAATTCATGCCACTATTGCACAATTGGAAAAATTTTGCCAGGCCAGTCCTTGCAGCTCACGTGATTCACAGCTGGATAAGGTTGATGATTAATTATCTCTTCAATTAGCATATACATAACCTCCCCTTGCTGGAATTTTTAACAGACTTGATCTTGTGTAGTTCTTCTGCAGGCCAACATAGCTGCTATGAGTTCATATATGCAATATTCATGTCATGTCCAGAAGACAGCATTTCACAGCATTCCTATGCATTCTCTGTTTCTAATATTATTTCTGGCTACTCTTCAGCAAAGTTCCTTGAGATTAATGTAGTTTCCATTTAGATTTTCCTAGTAGTCAAAGATCATCACCATCTTTTCATGTATCTATTGGACACTAGCCTTCTTTTACTTGAAAGGTGTTGATTATTTCTCATTTTTTATTTTACTAGTTCTTTCAATGTTCACATTTTTACTTCTTTATATACGCTGGATATCAATCATTTCCTTTATGAATAGCTGACAAAGCTTTTCTACTGTTGTATAGGGTGCTTCCTCATCCAACTGAATGCTTCTTTTGCTGCATAGAAGCATTTTAACTTTATGCAGTATAATTTATCCATTTTTGCTAAAATTTCCAGACCTATTGAACTCCTATTCAGGAATATATTATTTATACATATATCTTGAACATTTTCCTTACATTTCCCGCTAATAGATTGAAAGCTACAAATTATACATTAAGGTCTTTGAAGCCTTTTGAGTCGAGTTCTTGCACTGAGAGATGGGGCCAGGTTTTAATTTTCTGAGTGTGGAGATCCAATTTTCAAAGCACAATCATTAAAGAAGCTTTCGTTTCCCAGTCATACATTTTTGGCAGCTGTGTTGAGAATCAATTAGCAGTATATGAGGAATGTATTTAGGAGCTTTTCTCCATTTGTACTACATGATGATTTTTAATAATATTTCATTTTTTATTTAATTTTGCAATATATGTATTTACTGAGTTTTTGTGCATTTCACAGAATACATCTTAATCACATTTAGACTCTGTTCCCTATCTGCATCCCTCTCATCCCCACCCCCAGCAGATTTCAGCATTTTGTCATATATGTTAAGGCCTATGGGGTCAAGTTTGTGTCCCAAAATGTCACTCTGTGAGTGTTCATACACTGGAGCCTGTTCAGACTATCTAGCATTTCTCCCTTAAAGAAGATCAACTCTCCCTCACCCAGCAATGAAGAGCTGCCAATAGTTCCTCAGCTGAAGTTGGAGCTTCTTACCCATTTCCCCTATTGTATTCTGAGTTTTTGTCTGATTTGAGTTTGCATGGGTATTGTGCATTCATTTACCACTGCTGTAAGTTCATATGAGCAAGTTCCCAGACTCAGGGGAAACTCTTTTTCTTCGTGGGCATTGACCACCCCTGGCTCTTTCAGTCTTTCTGCCCCCTCTTCTGCAATGGTCTATGAGCCAGGAGTGGCAGAGGTTTAATACAGTTCTATGTAGAGACATGCAGTCTGTAGTTTCCTATTCTCTACATTTTGGTAAGTTGTAGATTTTTATGTCATTTGCTGTTGCATAAGGAAGCTTCTCTGCTGAGAGATGAGAGATGCATTAATATTCTCTCTACCCCCTGTTCAACTATGTTCTGTGAGACTTAAATGTAGAAGTTCTGTTGTATATGTGTCACTTAAGGCTGGACATCTCATAGACACTCATTGTTTGTGTCTGAGCAGTTTTAGAACTTTTCAACAGTCTCTATCTGTTGCAAAAAGAAGTTTCTCTGATGAGTGGTGACAGGTTTTTATGTGTCTTTAAATATAAGCATCCATTTTAGCATAGAGTAGGAAATTGCATTTTTTCTAAGGATGTGAGAGATGTGGATTTTAGTCTAGGATCTGTGACTTCTCCAGCCAGGTTTATTTGGCTATGTTTACAGTAACACACATGAGTTCTCCCTCCCATTGAGCCAACTTTAAGTCCTATTAGATAATTGTTTACCTCCAATACAAAAGTACCACTAATGCACCAGCGAAGATAGTTTGCTGTGCCAGTCATTGTTGTGGTTAACAGACTTTACAGCTGGGTTCCCACTATTAATTGACTTACCCCTTTAGAAGCTTGCATAGTATCCACTGATGTTCTAAGAGCAAGTCTTCAGAGAGCAAGTTTCCAGGTCATTTCCAGCTCCATTGCTCCAAGTCTGGTGTCAGAATATGTCCTGTCTTCAACAATAGGATCTAGCCTTCAAGTTGTTGGATGAAATTAAGGACTGTGGCAGTAGCCTGTGTTATTTTGGGAGTTTCTTGGACTACCCTGACCAACAACTCAAATGGAAGTTTCTCCTGTCTGGCACTGTTTCTTGTTATATAGCCTTCAGCTATAAACATGCATTCATATACACTTACTGTATGTGTAGTTTTCAGTAGGCTTTTGAACTAGTACATTTTCCTCTGGCTTTTCATACCACTTAATCATTATTTATCTCTCCTTTCTCTCCCTGTCTATCCCTCCTTCTTCCTTTGCCAGTTAAAATACCCCAATTGTTCCCATTTCCCCCTTAATAATATAAAGGTAAATAGATTGAATATCAAAAGTAAAAGTAATTGCACTACATGTCAGTATATTCAATATACTTTCTTAATAAAAATGATCTAATGGCATAAAATAAAACAAAATTATATTTTTTTACTGGTATCATATCTAAAACATGAATTTATCAACAAATCAAAAAGGACAATATTAGAATACATGTGCCATGTAAGTTCTAAGCAAAACTAAGTAAGAAAATGTAGTAGAGTGCAATCCTTCAAAAATGTGTGATGTCAATTCACCAGGATGATGGAAACACTTTAAAGTGGTAAGCAAGAACTTTGATTAGAATACATGAAGCAAAATTTGGACTGAGGTGATATCTTATCTGATTAAGTGTCTGCCTCACAAACATAAATACCCACTTTTGATCACCAGGACCCATGTAAAAATGTTGGGTGTGGTGGTGTACTAGTAATCCCAGGCCTGGGAAGTTGCAAACAGTAGTACGCCTGGGGTTTGTTGGCCAAGCAGTCTAGTCTATTTGGTAATCTCCAGGACAATGACAGTCCCTGTCTCTTGGTGGTTTGTTTGTTTGGTTGTTTGGCTGGTTTTTTGGTTGGTTTGTTTTTGGAAAGGATCTCCCTAGTCACAGCTCCCTGGCAGTCACAATGTGGTCTCAATTGCTCAGAGATTTGCTTGCCTCTGCCTCCGAGGACTGGGATTAAAAGCATGCACTAACACACCCTGAAAGACCCTGTTTTAAAAGAGGAGGATGATGACATTTCTCAGGACGACACTTCAGTATTTCCTTGTCCTTCACACTCACTCTCACAGTTATGCACATACAGCAACATGTTCACATAAACACATGGATTAAAAAAGTGAAGCAAAAACTCAGAGAACTATGATCAGTAATAGTCAAGTATATAATCATAGAGATTTTAAATGCGTAATTGAGAACTCAATGTATTTATTCTCAAAATGCAAGACTGAATTTATTTGTAAGAGCAACTAATAAAATCTATCATGTTAACAAAAGAGAAAAATTATGACTTCAAAAGATACAAATTAAATTTGATAATTTTCTATTAGTAAAAATAGCAAATCTAAAAGGGAAGGAAAGTGTCTTAACCTGACAAAGAGGATTTGAAAAAAAAATATTACAAGTATCTCAATTGTGAAATAAGAAAAGGAATCACTTCAAGTTCAGACATAGACAGTGATACCTAATATCATCTTTATTCACCACTATACTGTATATTCTTGCTCAAGAAGGCTTGAAAGAAAAAAATTTAGAAACTGATATCATGTAAATATGTTGACTTCTAGAAATGTATTTAATATAATGTGTAAAGATACTTCTACACAGAAAATCATGAACCATCAATTAAAGAACTTTAACAAAACTTAATGACGGTAATTTCCCTGTTCTGTATGGAAGACTCAATACCATAATATTAATTCTCTCCACAAATGACTTACATATTCAACATAATTCTAATTAATGTCTACTCAAATTATATATATATTTTAAATATTTTATTTATTATTTTTATTTTATGTGTATGAGTGTATTGCCTGCATGTAGGTAAGTGCATCATTGTTGTGCAATGCTCACGGGGGACAGAAGAGGCCATCGGATCCCCTGGAACTGGAGTTACAAACAGTTGTTTGCTGCTATATGGGTGCTGGGATTCGAACACAGGTCTTCTGCAAGAACAACCAGTGTTCTTTACCGCTGAGCCATCTCTCCAGGCCCTCAAATTATATTTTTGAAACTCAAAAATACCATGCCCAAATTTAGATGGAAATGAAAAGCACAACCAAATGGTTTTTATGAAGTGTATTGCAGAAAGACTTGCTCTTACAGATATTAAGGATTATTTTGAATCTACAGCAAGAAAGGCAGTATAATATTGACCAAAGAATTTAAGAAAATACAACTTTGGCAAAGAAACAAGGTCAGAAACTTATTCAAGTACATATTAATACGTGAATTATGATGAAGGTTTTTCTGCAAATAAGTTGGTGTCTTAGTTTGGGGTGCAAAGCCTCAGATTCTCTCCATGACCTCTTCAATCCTGGGGTCTTCACTGTAACTGAAGCTGCACTTTCACCTATGGCCTTTCCTGGCCCTTCAGAGGGCCAAGCCTCAGCTGCTCTCTGTGACCCCTTCACACTTTCAACACCAGAACCATGTAGGAGACTCTTACACATTACCAAGTCCTGCTTCCAGCTAGAGATGGAGGCTCAGGTTCCCTCTGTGTGATGACCCTGAGGAAATACCTCCCAGAAGTCTTCACCACAGTGGTGCTATTCTCTTGTTACTTATAGCTGATTTTCCAGCCCCAGCTAATCAATTGTCCTAGTAAAGCAAAGGTTTTACTTCAGGTTCTGGTCTCTTCTTAATCACAGCTGATTCTTCAGCCCCAGGCAACCAGAACCCACAGATTCTCAATTCAAAATATCACACAAACAACCTTGATAGTCTCTGCTTCCCTTTGAAGCAAGCCAGGCCTCCATTGTTCACAACTCTTTCAGCATAACTGCTCCAAGCTTCACAGAAACAAACTTTAAGCACTCAATGGCTTTACTGCCCAAAATTCTGAACCCTTCCATAATCTTCCTAAAAACACCAAGGTCAGGACTGTCACAGCAATATCATACATTCTGGTACCAATTTCTGTCTTAATTTGTTCTCCATTGCTGTGACAAAATACTTTGACCAATACCAACTTGGGGAGGAAAGGGCTTATTTTATCTTACACTCCCCCCAGGTCACAGTTCATCAGGGAGCCCAAGGTAGGAACTCCAAGGAGTAACCTGGAGGCAGGAGCTGGAGCACAGACCATGGAGGAACTCTGCTTACTGGATTGCTCCCTGGCCCCTGCTCAACCTGCTTTCTTATGCAACACAGGCCCACCTGCCCAGTGGTGGCACCACCCATAGTGGGCTGGGCTTTCCCACATCACTCATCAAGAAGCCGCCCCACAGACATGGCCACAGGCCAGTCCAAAAGAGGTGATTCCCCAATTGAGGCTCCCTCAACTCAGGTGTGTCAAGTTGACACTAAAGCTGTCCAGCACAGTTGGGAATGGTGCTTTTTCTCAGAACATTTCTGAGACAAATAAACATCTACATGAAAAGGCAACCCTCAATATACATTACTCTCCATGATCAGTTTGAAGCAGATTATACTGCTAATAGTAAAAAAGATTATTATCAAATTCACAGAATAAAATATAAAAGTATTTTCATAATATTTAGGTAAACTGATATGAAATAGTCAAACAATAAATGTAAACAATTCAAACATTGACAATAGTAAAGTAAGAATTGCTTAGCAAAACAGCATTAAAAAGGTAAAGCAAAATCATATAACAGGATGTATATTTGCAATAAATGTGATAGATAAAATGTTTTAATTCATGTCTATTGGAACATGCTTATTATTCCAGCACTCAGAACTTACACAGGCCAATAATGAGTTTGAGGCAAGTCTATCCAGCATAGTTTTAGACCAGTTTAAACTACATAGCTTATGTAATGAAACTCCATCTCAAAACAAACACACAAAAATATTTAATGCAGAATCTATAACAATCTATCACAAAAACCCCAAAGAAAATGGGAGATGAACCTGCCTAGTGCATAACAAAACATGACCAAATGACTACTGGCACATTAAAAGAACTCAAGGAAATACAAATTGAACTCAAAATGTTTATATAGCTATAGAAACTCACAGAATACCAAATATTCAGATGATAGAAAATATCCCATAGTCTCTGCATTTGTCTACTTTTGGAACTCTGTAATAGTCTCCTTCTGTTGCAAAAAGAATTTTCTCTGATGAGGGGTGAAAGGTACCGTTGTTTGAGGATGCATATTTAGAATAAGGTAAGAAATTACATTGGTCTGTGAATGTATCAAAAGTAGGGTGTTCTCTAGGATCTCTGATGAATCCAGTCATGGGCACTTGGCTATGTCTACAGTACTACACACAAATTCTCTTCCACTGAGCAGGCCTTATGTCCATTTAGACAGCTGTTGACTACTCCCATGATAAAAGTTCCACGACTGCATGGATAGATATGGTTTGCTGGGCCAGTCATTGTTGTGGTTCATAGGTTTTATAGCTGATTAACACCAGTGATCAGTTTTCCCCTTGCCAGCTCAACTGCTCCGTGTCCTGTGTACAAAGTATGTTATATCTTCAGCAATATGGTCTTACCTTCAAGTTCTGGGAACCAGATTGATAGGTGCCCAACCCTGAGTGATATATCTACAATGCAACTTCTATATCCAATGTTCAGGGAACATAGCAGAAGAGGAGGTGGAAAGAATCTAAGAACCAGAGGAACAGAACACCTGCTGTTAGTTAATGAATCTTAGATATGATAGGAAAACCTCCATCACTGAAACCTCCATAGCATGGTAGTCTAAAAAGGTTTTTATGACTAGGATGGAGAGATGGCTCAGCAGTTAAGAACGCTGGTTGTTTTTGCAGAAGACCCGGGTTCAATTCCCAGCACGCACATGGCACCTAACAACTGTCCATAACTCCTGTCTCAGGGGATCCGACAGCCTGTTCTGACCTCCACGGGCATTGCATGAGACAGGTGCACTTACCTACATGCAGGCAATACATGCATACACGTAAAATAAAAATAATAAACAAAACTTTTTAAGAACCTATCTTTATAACGACAAAACAAGTTGACATACCAGAGTGGATGGAGGAAATTTCACAGAGTCCCCTTCAAGATGAAGAGCCATAGGCAACCATTGGATGCTCAGGGAGGGAGAATCAGTTTACACGAGAGAATGTGTCCCTGAAAGGTTATGTAATCCCAAGTGGGAAGCCCTAAACACAGGTACATATGAGCATCTAAGCATCTCTAAACAGATTCAATGTA
>NW_008355363.1:1808049-1809068 GCF_000622305.1 Nannospalax galili | reverse complement strand
ATATATATATATGTGTGTGTGTGTATGCATGTAATCATATATCCATATATATGGATAGACACATTGGTATTTATAAATGTAAGCATATGTAACAATAATAAATGAGGAGGTCGGGGATGGAGAGATGGCTAAGCATTTAAGAACGCTGGTTGTTCTTGCAGAAGACCCAGATTCGAATTCCAGGACCCACGTGGCAGCTAGCAACTGTTTGTAACTCCAGTTCCAGGGGATCTGACAGCCTCTTCTGTCCTCCGCGGGCATTGCATGACACGGGTGCACTTACTATATGCAGGCAATACATGCATACACATAAAATAAAAATAATAAATAAAATATTAAAAATAAATAAAAGCAAAAGAGGAGGTCAAGCAATTGGGAATGAGTGGGGGCATGAGACGAGTTTGAAGGAGAAAGGGAGGGATGGAAACAATGCAAATACAATACTCATGTATGAAATTTTCCAAAAAGAAACAAGAATATATCATATGACACTCTTAGCGTTGGGCACAATCACTTTAGAATAGAGGTTGGTATCACCCATTTAAATTGAAAAAGTGAATATTACTATAACTGGTAACTAACTTCCAATAAGCATATGGACATTAACAATGCAGTTAAAAAATCACCCTCCAAAAGCAATTACTATTTCTGTCTATATTGTCCAGGTGTGGAAATGCTTGACTAAAGCCAATGAATCCTCATGCTTCAGCTGTCAGTATTTTACAATAGGCACATGTCACTGAACATGGCTTTCTCCAAATAAACTGTAAGAATTGTAAATATATTGTTCATGGCATAGAATACCTGAAGCCATCCAAATGTCTTTCAGTAATGCATTTGATAAACTCACCACTGTATATGAGTACTATGGAACACATACAATGAATACAAAAGAAACACAAATGTGCATATCACTATGAAAAATCTGCATAAACAGAAGCCGAGGGAAAGTTTCAAGACATAGAATCAGGAATATGTGACTGCATTCATTCACATACACACACATACATATATATATT
>NW_008355363.1:1806984-1808009 GCF_000622305.1 Nannospalax galili | reverse complement strand
TGTTGAGTTGGATACTTAAAAGAAATTCCATAAATAAAATAACAAAAATGACCATTGAAGTCATATTATTTGAACATGAAGTTGTATGCAATGACTTAGACAGAATAAATGTAGTTTTGTGTCATCTGAATATTTTCTATTTTTAACATAGTTATCGAATTAATTTTGCTTTGTGATAAAATATTTGTCACTTTTAAATTCAAGTGTATTATCATAATATAAAATTGTAAAGGAAATTCAACCGACTTCTACTTTTCATCGAAGCAACTGAACTCAGAAAATTTCATAATTAGCGTGCCACTAGAGATTAGCACTGAAGTAGAAAATTCAAGGACAGCCTGCCTATAAAATGAATGCCAGGCTATCCAGATCTAAAGAATGGCACTTTGTTTGTCTCAGAAAAAAATTAAACAGTGGCTGGAATGTAGTTCAGTTGATAGAGTGCTTGCCTAGTATGCACGGAGCCCTGGTTTTGCTCCTTGGCACTGCATAATATTGCATGTGAGAATGCATGCCTCTAATCCACGCACTGGAGAGATAGAGGCAGATGGATCAGACATTGGGGTCATCCTCAGTTACATAGTTAATTCAAGGCCAGACTGGACTATATGAAACCCGGACTCAAACAAACAAACAAACAAACAAGCAAACAAACAAGCAAACAAAAGAATGATCAAAACAGAAATTCTTTTAAATCCCATATGCGATAAAATAAGGCAGTTATGAAGTACTTATGGAAACAGCAAAATTAGTAATAGACTGTTTTCAAAACATATTGTCAGGACTTATTAACTAGTGTTTTCATCTCATTGTAGGGTACATTTAAAACGTGTGACCATATTTTTAGTCATTACAATTACTGGTGTTCCTGTCAATTATTACCCTGGCACCAAAGATGTAAACATCAACCAGTATGTGGAATAATATGTCAAGCAAAATTTCCTTGTTCTCCCCAGATGACAGCTGCATCTTCACACAGAAACATCCAATCAAAGATATTGTGAATTGGCAGCATGCTTCTATGG
>NW_008355363.1:1770436-1806903 GCF_000622305.1 Nannospalax galili | reverse complement strand
ATATATATATATATTCAGTGATACTAATGCCAAATCTGTTCATGTGCATGGCATGTAACTCATGCCACATTAAAAACTACTTCAATATGTATAGGTCCCTTTCAGGGAATTGTATTTGCATCAAGATGGCAAGAGTCAAAGGATTTTCCTGCTTAAAAGCAAATGAGCATATTGGCACAATCCTGTAATCCCAGAACTAGGAAGGCTGCGACAGGAAGCTCAGGGTTTAGTTAAATGCCAACCTATATTATACGGAGTGTTTGAGACAAACTGGTCTCACACCAAAACATTGTCTGAAAAATAAAGTACATAAATGTCAATGAAAACATATGATATAGATTTCTAGCCCTGAAGATTATATTGAAGTATTGTATTTGTATTTTAGTCCAGGCTAAGAATTGTGTCATTTTTAAAATTATTGCCTTCTAAAACTTTTTTTTACAGTATTTTAAACCACAGTTTATATTAGTACAGCGATAAAAGACTTAAACCTGAAAAAGTAGATTCCTCAGTCAGTGTAACATTTTAATATGGCATTCCTCATTTCCCGCAAATAACCTACAGTGGACTAAAATTAGTATTGATGCTAGTTTTCAGCCATAATAAGATATTTATTTTAATTTTTAGACAAAATTTCCTTTATATGACTTTTTAATCTAAACCTTTTAATCTTAAGCTTTTCTATGTCCTAACATATTATAATTTCCCTAATGACAACACTTTCACATAAGTAGGCTAATCACTATTGCAGAAACGTAATTATCACAAATTTATTATCAATTAATATTACATTTTTCATTGTAAAATTTTACCAATGGAAAACAGGCAACTTAAGAAATATAAACGATTAACGTGCCCTATCAAGAAATTAGGCTGTCTTTACTCTTTATAGAAAAAAAGCTAAATATAGCCCAGAAAATTTTCTTGAAGACCAGGAAAGCTGCTAATCAAGAGAAGAAATTGATTAAACAATCATTGAGCCAGTTCTTGCTTCACAGACTTTCTTTCATTAAGATGTGATGCTGCTCTCATTTCCATTCGTTAAAATTTCACCTTCTTTCTTAAGTTCAATTCAATTCAGTGATAATGAGCAAAGTCATGACTATTTTCTTAGCCCTGTATTAGCAGGTTTTTTTCTTTTTTCAAATGTGCTCATCAAACAATACTGACTGTTGTCCCTGCTATTAGTTACCAGAACTTGACAGTAGCACTGCTTTTATTACTACAATGCCAAAAGAAACTACATTTATTTCTAAACAGACTTACATTTTAGGAATTGATATATGGATGTAGAACAAGGAATTTTGGGCAAAAATTCCAGAAGAATCTTCTCTTTTCCAAGTCTTGATTAATAGCTATTATATGGCAAGTACATGACACACTAAAAGTAAACCATCCTCCACAGGAAGTTACTTAAGAAATCATAGTGGGGTATATTTAATTACTACTTAATATTATCTGAAACATATAATAAAAGTTATGGTCACATTATTTAAATAATTTTTAAGTCGTTATGAAAAATTCGTCATTTTTTAAGTTCCTTTACATACATGCTATTAGTAATTATTCAAGGTAAAATGAAATGAACATAAATTAGTATTACACATATAAGTACACATTGAAACCAACTAAGTGTCCACTATGCACTAGGTGCTGTATTAAGTATTAGAATTCAGTGTAATATCATGGTACCTTCTACAAAATTAGTCTCAAATCTAGTAGAAGGAACTGATACACAAATGAATGATTTCAGTATACATTTGTGATGACCAACACAGAGAATGCAAAGCATGTTGCAGGTTACCAAAGAAAATCTAACTCCATTGTGATAATTCAGGAAGTGTTTTGGTATAAAGAATTGACATTTTAACTGATATTTAATTTATGACAAGATTGCTCTACAGGGAAGGAATAGAATAGGTAAAACTTCAGAAATTAAATGTAAGTAGTGTTTATGAAGGTTAAATGGAAAAATGGAAAAGTTTTACTCCTAATGAAGGGGTGAATTATTAAGAATTAAATTGGATTGAGTCTTTCTGTTGAAATGAAAAATGTAAAATAATAGTGATCAAAATGAAGATAATCTTTATTCAGTTCAGAGATAATTTTTGTGGTGTTTTGGTGCAGGGTACCCAGATTACGTCTATGATGCATTGTTAAATCCTGTTTATGGGAAGCCATTGTTTTGACATAGTATCCTGTATTTGTAGATCCAAGAAGACCAGACCAAATTGAAAAGGTGTCATATATACTAAAGAACCAAAAAAGTAGATTCCCCCAAATAGACTAGACTAGATTTTTCTAAAAGCAGATGTGCTGGACTATCTTCGTCAGTGTAATAAGAACTCTCTTGCTTTAACTATTTCCCCAAATTAGCTTGAATATGCTTAATCAACTTTTTAAAATATTTTATTCGTTATATTTATTTTATCTGCATGAATGCATTGCCTGCATATCTATAGATGCACCTGTATCTTCAATGCCCATGGAGGTCAGAAGAGGACATGGAGTCCCCTGGAAGTTGAGTTTGGGATGGTGTTAGCCACTTTGTGGGTGCTTGAAATTGAACCTGGGTCCTTTGCAAGAGAAGCCAGTGCTTTTAAACTGTGAGCCATCTCCCCAGTCCCCTTAATCAACTTTTAAAAATATCTATACTTAATATTTTAAATTATGTGAATATGTGTGTATGTGCATATGTGTGCAGGCACCCCTGTAGTCACTGGATATAGTGAGACTCTTACTCCAACATGACCTGAGTTTCCTTGGACAAAAAGAACACAGCAGGAACAGGAAAAGCCATTTTTAATTAATTCATTTATTCTGACATTCATATGTACTGACCTATTTGTTGATGGATTTTCCAATGGGAACACATTTTAAGTTTACAAAGGTTGAATTTTCTTTTCCATATTTATAAGACTGCTGTGGGTGAGAATATGGCTCAGTGGGGGAGTTCCCCCCTCAGAGGGGGAATTCAACCCCTTCTTATGACTTCTGTGGGTATTGCATGACATGGGTGCACTTACATACATACAGGCAATACACTCATACACATAAAATAAAAATAATAAATAAAATATTTTAAAAATAAAACATTTGTCAATAAAATTATGTTTTAAAAAGGTCATAAAACAAAAATTGAGAAGTGTGCACTAGACAAAGCAGCAAGGAAGCCATTTTCTCTCCGTTTCATAGGTATTTATTTCTGGTTCTGTTTTTTTCTTTTTCTTTACATGTCTGTTTATCTCTTTCCAAACTCTTTTGATTATTGGAGTTTTGCAGTAAATTTTGAAATGAGGGAGTGTTAATTTCCCAAACTTGGTCCCTTTTTCAGATAGGTTTGGCTATTCAGCATCAAAAAGTTTCTGCATGAACTTGAGGATGACTGTTTTCATTAAAAATTCACCGAGGTTTTCACAGAGCTTGCAATGGACATATAGATCACCTTGGTTAATACTGACATTTGAACAGTGATGTCTTCCAGCCTTTGAAAGCAAAACTCATTTCTATTTACTTTTGTCTTTGATTCCTTCGAAATAGTTTTGTCCTTTTTATGTGTATTAGTTTATTAACCGCAGGTGTGAAAGTGCACCTCTTTCATACACTGCACATGGAGACCAGAAGAAGGTGTTGGATCTCTTGGAACTGGAGTGGCCACCATGAGGGAGCTGAAAATCGAACCCGGGTCTTCTGCAAGAGCACCTGGTCGTCTCAGCCCCAGGGTACAAGGTTTCTATCCTCTGGCTAAGTATACATCTAAGAAGCTTATTTTTTCATTGTAAATGAAATTATGATTTTTATTTTGTTTAAAGGTGGAACATATTTCATGTACACTTAAAATATTTTTGCATGTGAAGTTTTTAATTTTGATTTTTTTTGAATTACTGTAGTACACCTAAAAATTATATTTTCTGTATGAAATCTTTCTTCATATAACATCATGTCATATGTCTCTGAGGCTTTATTTGTTTTGTTTTTTACTTATCCCCTTTCAAATTGAAAATATTTATTTCTTTTTCTTTCCCAATCACTCTGGTGTGACCATTAAAAAATTTTGACATGGTCACAGTGGATATATTTCTATTGTTTCTGATCATGATGCCTGCCATCATAATTCCATAAATGAGCTCTATCTTTTAATTCTTGGTAAGCCCTGTGATTTATTGTAGCAAATCAAAAGTTTTAAAATGCAGTTGCATTTCTCAGTCTTTCCAGACTAGTTGTACTCCACAGAATATTCTACTTATACCTAGACTTGGTAGGAAGTTTGTGATCAGTGTGAGGTGACAGAATACAGTTTTTTTCAAGTCTTTTGTGAATGTATGCCTTGCTGTGTTCCTATGAATTGGATTTTAAATGCTCCAGTACACATAAATGCTTTTCGATATCTTACATTTCTGGGATTCTCATCGGAACTTTTCTCAGGATCTTAATAGTCTGTTAATGCCTGTCTTCACAGTTTCTTTTGCCAGACATATACAGGTCTGTCATTATGCTATGGATTTCACAGGCAGTGTTTGATACTTTCTGACACGTTTCCTTCTGATTTTGTGTGAGTCTAAACAGATTCCAATTTTTTAGGCAGAAGGTTTAGACTTTTTCATACAAGGTATGTTCAGTTACCTCTGATTTGTAGAAGTGAATTTGAACTAGGGATGCGGTTACTTCCAGACCAAGAAAACAGTGTATGATGGAGAATGTGGAATAAGAGTTGATGAAAAAAATAGAATTTTCCTATATTTTTCCCATGGCCTTTTCATAATTGTTGGAATGTTTTCTAGATTGCTATATACCCTTGTATTTTCTGAAATATCATAGAATTAGTTTGGTCACTTGTTTATATATTTCATTGTCTTCATGGTGAACAAAAATGTCTTAGAACTTCCTAGTTGGCCATTCTGCTCACTAAGTAGGTTATTTTATTCTTCACATGTTATTAAAATATTTTCAATATATTAGTCAACTGACCAAAAGAACTGAAAAAAAAGTGAACACAGGATATGGGAGATAATAGTTTATAGGGAGCACGCATGATTTTTTTTCAATGATATCGAAGGGGTGAATTTAAATTTATAAGGGTTGCTTTTAACAATGACTTTCTGAAACTGAGGGCTTTCCAGGAAA
The DNA here is from genome assembly GCF_000622305.1 of Nannospalax galili. Lineage (NCBI taxonomy): Eukaryota > Metazoa > Chordata > Mammalia > Rodentia > Spalacidae > Nannospalax > Nannospalax galili. The sequence continues at coordinate 1,801,779 of NW_008355363.1, read as the reverse complement.
CTACTTTGTTACACAGTCATCTAATTTACACTGTAGGCATGAAGCTGGGTAATGAAATTTCATATTACAACAACAAATTTAATTTGAATGTGTCAACAAATGTTATGACTCACCTAATTAAAATATTTAGTTTTCTACAAATATCTACAAGAAATCTATGAATTAAAATTTAAAAATTATTCCCCAGTGACATAAAAGCATAACTGATTATAGGAAATATATATGTACATATAAAGGGAAAATATTATTTGAGAGAATCAGTACATTACAGATGGGATTTTTCTCATCAATATAAAAATTATGTTACAAATCAGTAGCAAAATGATATTTGGAAAGTGCACCAAGAATGTTTGGAAATCACAACACAAATCTTGGGCCAGTAAGAAGGCCCTGGATAAAGGTGTTTTCTGCCTTGGATAATGAATTTGATCCCTTATACCAACATAGTGGAGGGAAAGATCTAACTCCCACAAATTGTCCTTTATCTGGACAACTGTGTCATGAGACATGTGAACACATGCACACAAACATACACACTAAATTAATCAAAATGTGTAAATAAAATATTTCATGATTTGAATTTTTAGATAACAGCGATGGCTATTATGTCTTTTTAATGTGTCTATGTATCCCTCAGAGAGATTCCAAACCGTAAGAAAAAAATAGCAACAAAGCAAAACCAAACAGCAGAAAACAAAACCAAGACGCTTCGAAGGTTAGGTTTTGTTTGAATTCCATGTATGTGAACATCCTAAGTTAGATGAGGCAACATATATCCTGAATACATACATAGCTATGTAAACAACTCCTGATTTTGACTTTGAATGTATAGATAGATGATTTATTGGTCTTCTCTTTGGGCCAATGTATGGTCAAAGTTGATATACATTCAGTCTATGTCATTGCTATACTGAAAGAAAAGCTTTTATTCGTATGACCACAGTTAAAAGAATACATACTGGAGTTGGAGAATTTGTTAACTTACCACCCAAGTTTAGTTTCTCTCTCTCTCTCTCTCTCATTGGATCTTAGAACTTAGGAGTTATAAATGGATCTTTTTGAGATACTATGACTAGTTATCAGTAAAAATTGTATTAGGAGCTGGAGAGATGGTTCAGCAGTTAAGAGCATTGGTTGCTCTTGCAGAAGGCCCAGTTCAAATCCTGGCATCCCACATGGCACCTAACAACTGTCTGTAACTCCAGCTCCAGGGGATCCGACACAGTCTGTCTTCTACAGGGGTTGCACAACACAGGCACACTTACACATGTGCAGGTAATACTCACATACATATACAATAAAAAGTAATAAAAAACTGTACTTCACAAATTTGTACTATATATATTTTTTATTTCTTTTACTATTTTTCCACTAAGTGCTCTTTATGTATTTCTAAGATAATATCTAATATCTAATTTTCTATGAGGTACTCTTATTTTTCTTAGAAAATTCCATTTTTTTTCTACTAAAATCTAACAGAAATATTTTTCCCAATGTCGCTTTTAATTCATGGTATGTTGTCCAACTAAGAATCATTCCCTTCAGTGCTATATCATTGTGAGTAGAGTATTTCCTTTGAGCTACAGTAGAATCTAAATTCTGGTCCCTAGTTACATGAAGTAGAATAAGACTTGCATTAAATTCTATCTTTACATTTTGTGTGATTTCGTCAGTGTGTTTTCTCTTCCCCATAGTGCATGCAATGATCTTAAGGAGAGAAAATTTTATGATAAAAGGTATTGAAATATATAAAATCAGTGTAATGATTAGATATACTAAATCCCATCTGAATCTAAATGAATGAATTTTACATTAGACATCCCCTTGTGTTCCTAATATGCATAAAGTAAGGTCTGATTTCCTTTTATTGCAAGTCTAAATTTCAATGTTCGAATTACACCCATATCTATTCATTAAAATGATAGCTTATTCTGGATTCTAAGGAATGCTATATCATGATTTAAAATGGTAACTTAACTTCTACCTATCTATCAAATGATTTGAATTCATAAGGCGTAGACTACACATGTTTTGCCTTATAAAAAATTAAGTAGGTTATCCATTTGGATATGTATGCAAATGCTTTTATATTATCATTTATGTTTTGTAAATGATATAAAAATATGTCTGCACAAATATTTTTATTATATATTCATTCATAAAAATAAACACTAAGTTATGGATATTGGACACTGCAAATAGTCGTGCTCTTTGGTATCAATTTGTATGAAATAGAGAAAATGTTAAGATTTTAACCATAAATGTTTGCATGCTTTTATTGTTTCTTATTTTACACTTAGCTTGTAGTAATCTATAACATACATTTAGGAAAGCAAATTAGTATATAGCTCAATGAATTTTCAAACAGGAAAGTTTTGCATGAAATCATGCTTTACACCTATCACTATCAACAAGCAACCCCTAGAAGTTTCCTTCCTGCTTCTTAAAATTACTATTTGGCCTTGATGTCATTTCCCAAATGATAATCATTAAAATTGACTTCTCCATACATGCAGTATTTTCATTTGTTTGAAATAATTTGTACATGCATATACCGTATATGGGTATGCATGTTTGTTCATGTGGATATTGTGCTAGATACTTCAGTTGTCAACTTGGCACACCTAGGTAGAGGAACCTCAGTTGGGGAATTGTCTCATTAGACTGGCCTGTGACCATGTCTGTGGGGCATTTTCTTGATTGTTGAGTGTTGTGGGACGGCCCCACCAACTATGGGTATTGCCACCCTGGGCAGGTGGTCTTGTGTTGTGTAAGAGAGCAGGCCAAGCACGAGCTGTAATACCAAGCCAGTAAGCAGCTATCCTCCATGGTCTGTGCTCCAGGTTCCTTCTCTTGATGGTGGACTCTGAGTTGTAAGCCAAATAAACCCTTTCCTCCCCAAGTTGGTTTTGACCAGTGTTTTTATTACAGCAATAGAAAGTAAACTAGAAAACACACACACACACACTCACTCACACACGCACACACATGTTTGTTTATAAATATATATTTTTATATACATATACTACAATTTAACAGTTTAATAACTAAAACATGCCTGATTCCTGAACATTATAGCTTAGCAGCACAGTAAATTGTAGAGTATCAACTGTTTACCTGACTGAGAGATGTGATTTGGTGCTATATTACGAGGATCAGAAGAAGTTAGCATACTCTATACCATTTCCCTGGAAAAAATAAAATTTCAAAATTCGGGGTCTTGCTGCAACTAAATACTCTCATGTATGTGGAACCTTCCTATGCTGAATAACATTTATAAGTGTAGTGTGTATCTTTCTCTTAGACCAAACATTGTTTATGATGATCATGAGCATTAGCATGTGTAGTTGTTCAATTTTCTAAATTGCTTTAGAGGGTTTAATGTGATCAATAAGTTATAATTAATTTTCTCAATTCTACTCATGGTAAAAATTTAGGTTTCATCCTGTTTTAAGCTACAATATTAGTGTTGAGAATAAAATATAAATGTTAGTTGAGTATGTACTTAGAAGAAAATCTGTAAGATCATAAGATACAAATATGCTAAGCTGTAGAAAATAATAATGTAAAATAAATTTCCAAATTGTCTATGTAAATTTATATACCATTAGCTATCCATGATAAATTTAGTGGCTGTGCTTGGCCATCAGCAGTTAGTATTGTCAATTTTTTTTCAACCCAGAAAATCTGGTGAACGTTGATTTCTCTTTTATGATTCTATATACACTAATGAAGCTGAATACTGTTTCATATGTATATTGATCATAAAACGTCCCATTTGCTCATATATGTTCTTGAATATTTTGCTCTTTTTTAATAGTTCAGTATCTATTTTCTTAATATAGATGTATCAGTCATTATACATTGTAGTTCCAGGTAATTTATCACATATAGGAACTGTCAAATTAGATTTCATTTTTCTGAAAAGGTTGAACCCTGTGACACATTGCTAAGAGATTAAGAAGCCATAGACTGGGAAGAAATTTTGCAAAGAAATAATAAAGTAATATAATTCAAAATAAAAATTTTAAACTTAAAAATCAACAAAAACTTTATTTAAAATAGACAAAATATATGAACAGATACCTTATCAAAGAAAACGCACAGTTAGAAAATTAGTGTTTTCAAAAATTCTCAAGATGGCCTATCATTAAAAAATTGCAAATTAGAATAACAGTCTACTACTATACGCTTATTACAATGTCCATAATCTGAAATAGGGGCATCCAATTCATCTTAAAACACACAATAGGAAATCTTACTCATTTATCAAATGAATGAAAATTATATGGCCAATTTTCATGATAATTTCATAGTTTCTTATGAAATTTCATATAAAAATTTTATATGTGATACAACACTTGTATGCAATATATACCCAAAAGACTTGTGAAACATTACATATTCAGAAAAATGGCACATGAATTTTATAAAATTTAGAAACAAATCATTTTCCCTTCCGTAAGTTATTGAATACATGGAGTGTGGTAAGTGTACAGCAAGAGAGTATGACTGTACTGAAGATAAATGAGCTAGCTCGACATGGTGGCTCATTCCTTTATTTCCAGCATGCTGAGGCAGAGGTACATAAATTTCTGTCAGATCTAGAACATCCTGATGTACATAGTGAGTTCTAGGCCAGTTGAGGCTATTGGGAGGTCATAGCTCAAAAGCAAAGCAAAATAAAACAAAAATGAATAGCTACCAGGTTCTGAAAATAAAGGAAACAAAAATTCGTATTGCTAAACAAAATAATTTAATCTCAAATACATTACATTTTATAGAAGAATGACAAGTATTTTGCTCATTCTGTAGATATTCTCTTCATTCTGATGATTATTCAGCATGCAAACAATTTTAAGTTTAATATTACTTGCTATTTCTTATATCTTTGAGGTCACAGCCAAAATTCTATCACTGTCTTTTTGAAAGTCTTGAAGTATTTCCTTTACTTTTACTCTTGTATTCTAATAAGTTCAGACCATACATAATCAGTTATTTTAATTTGTTTTTGTAAAGCTTGAGATAAGAGACAAGTTTAATCACTTGCATATACATATAAGATTTTCTAAGCACATATTATTGAAGAGGCAGTCCTTTCCCCCAATGGATTTTGGTCAACTTTATCACAAATCACTTGATTGTGCTTTTGTAGGTTCAGTTTCGTTAAAAGTATTCTACTCCACTGTTATGCATGCCTGTTTTTATAACAGCATAACACTGTGATGGTTACTATGCCATGAAATTATGTTGTGATTTGCTCCATCTTTGTTCTTTGTGTTCAAGATTTCTTTGAATATATAGAATATTTTGGGATTCTGTTTTTATAATATATAATTATTATTCTATTGAGACACAATAATTGCATTCCTAATTGTTTCAGTATTTTGTGTATCATTTTCCCATACTATATTTTATAAAAGGCTTTTCTGTATTGGATGTGGTACAAAATATTTTATTAACATAATTTAATTGTAAAAATTATATAAAATAAAACTCGTAAAATAAATTGTAGAAAATAAGATTTATAAAATAAATTGTAAAGGTGTGCTGCCTTTCTCTGCTGGCCCTGATGCACCCACGCACTCCTCCCTGGCCAGGGCATTCACTTCTGTGTCCTTCTCCTACGTGCTTGCTATGCTGATCATGACTGTGTTCATCTTCTTCCCCATCTGGCACATGATACGATTTGATGAACTGAAACGTGATTGCAGGAATCCTATAGACCAGTGTAATACCCTGAATCCTCTTATACTTCCTTAGTACCTCATCCATGCTTTCTTCTGTTTTGTGTTTCTTTAGGCAGTAGAGTGGCTTACACTGGGTCTCAATAGGCCTCTTTTGACATATCATATTTGGAGGTATATGAGTAGACTGGTGATGAGCGATCCAGGACTCTATGATCCGATAACCATCATGAATGCAGATATTCTAGCATGCTGTCAGAAAGAAGGATGGTGCAAATTAGCTTTTAACCATCTAGCATTTTTTACTACCTATATGGCATGATCTATGGTTGGGTGAGGTCTTAGAACAACATGGAAGACTTGCTCCAGTTAAGTGCATGCAAAAAGCCACCAAATGAAAAGATTCTATCCAACAAGGTTCTGTTTCCAAGAGTAAGTAGCCTATGGAATCTGACTCTTTGTTTCTTAAATGTTGCCACCTTTTTTTTTTCTTTTCCTGCAGAAAGACTGTTTTCACATGTTATACTTGGATACAAAAAAATTAAACGGAATTATGTGCAAATTAATATAAGATGATTACCTCTGGTGTTGACAGGTTGAACTTGCAGTCCTTAAGAAACAGCCATAATCCTCCTAGTGATCGCATTAAATACGACTGTCCTTAGCCCATTGAAGCTTGGATTATAGACGCTTGTAGGGCTTGTTTGGTTTTATTGAAATGCTTCTAAATATAAATTAGCTGTAGATATCAAGCGCTTCTGGTGAACTGAAAATATATATCAACCTTGGGGAAACGTCACAGGATTCTTTGTTTATCACTGTAGATGATTATAATGGATACATTTACAAAATAAAAAGAGTGGGGTTATTTCCCGGTCGACTTGAATATTATCCCTATATTGCATGAATGAGAGACTTCCCATAGTTCCATCAGAGTAATATTCTTGCTTTAATTCTTAAGTATAAGTGAACATGATACAAAATGTGCTGAATTATCTGTAAAGAATGCATTTTAAATTATTTTAAATGTGTTTTTATTTGTAAGATATTATATACTAAGGACATGGTTATAATATGCTTACTCTTCTAATCTGGTGGTAAAGGTATTAAGAATTTGCAAATACTTTAGATTTTCAAAACTTAAATAAGAGAATTTTGTAACCATCTTGCTGTTCCTTTAGTGCAATACAATAAAACTTTAAAATTAAAATAAATGAATGAATAAATTGTAGAAAATAACGGATATTCTCACATTGTCATGTATATGTTATTGTCGAACTTAGTCAAACTCTCTTATCTCTTCATCTTCCCCTTGGTCCCCCTCCACCAAAGCACTCAACCTTCTACTCTTTGTTTTTTTTTTAAATATTTATTTCACATATGAAAGAAAAATATAAGATTTGCCTTTATGTGTCTGTATTATTCTGTGAATTATGAATTCTAGTTCCATACATTTTCCTCAAAATGATGTAATTTTGCTTTGTTCTTAATGTATAGAAACTTAATGTGCATGTATTCCACATTTTCTTTACTAAGACTCAAAGGGGATAAAAATATGAAATGAGGGAGACAAATTATCTCTATTTTCAAATTCCATGATTCTACCCATAAAAGATCCTATAGAGTCCGTTAGAAAACTTCTAGATCTAATAAACACTGTAAAGTTGCAGGATTAAAAAAAGTCAATATAAAAAAGTAGCTTTCACATATACCAACAATTTATTCTGAGAAAGAAATTAGGAAAAATATCCATTGAAAAATTGCATGAAAGTATTGTTTATGTAAGAATATACTGAACCAAAATAAGAACTCTCAATGAAAATATCAAGACATTGAAAAAGGAAGTCAAAGATGATCCTTGATAGTGGAAAGAACTTCCATGCTCCTGAACTGGCAGAATCAATACTGTGAAAACGAATATACTACCAAAATTAGTCTATAGATTTAATGCTATACCTATAAAAATTCCAATGTCAACCTAGTTGTCCATCAACAGATGAATGGAAAATGAAAATCTGGTACATATATAAATACAATATTATGCAGCTCTGTAGAAAAATGAAATAAAAATTCACAGGAAAATGGATGACCTAGATTGTGTATTAAGCAAGGTCAACCAATCTCAGTGGAAAAAAAAAAACCCAGCAACAATGCACGTTCTCCCTTATATGTGGGTTCTTGACTATAATGTATACATGTATGTATGTAAACAAATGTGTATATAGGTATGCTACAATATTTGGAAAGGAAAACTAAAATGAGTGACTATTTAAAAAATACTAATGAGTTCACGTGTATAGTAAAATTTGTGTATAGCTTTATAAAAATTTTTATTTATTTTTTATGTGTATGAATGTATTCCTTGCATGTAGGTAAATGCCCCCATGTTGTGCAATGCCCACAGACGTCAAAAGAGGACGTTGAATCCCCTGGATCTGGAGTTACCGATGGTTGTTATCCACCATGTCAGCACTGGGAATCGAAGCTGGGTCCTCTGCAAGAGCAACCTTTGCTCTTAAATGCTGAGCCATCTAGCAACCTCTCCAGCCCCATGTTACATTATTGGTATCCCTGAATTTTAAGTCGTGTATTTGTTTCAATATTTCTCTATGCTGTAGGTTTATGAGTACTAATCAACTTTGATTTATTTGATTCTTATAAAAAGTAAAAACAAACACTAAAAAGTAAACAACTCCACAAAGCTTAGCAATCCTAAAAAGAAAGGGCAATGATAGATGTATCATATATTTTAAGTTACATTGGTTTAAAACTCATTATATCCCTGACACAAATCGTACTTGTTTGTTGTCCACACTGTTTTTGGTAATGTATTGAAACTTTTCCATGAATTTTCATTGGTATAGCGTGAATTTTTCTTGTTTTCTCATGTGCTTCCTTGGTTTTACTAACATGGTAAGGCAAGATTTATAGAATAAGTATATAGTGTTTATACCTTTTTAATTTTTTGCAATCATTTGAGAAGAATTGGCATAAATTGTTGTTTAAATATTTAATAAATTTAGCAGTGGAGCTATCTGGTGCTATGTTTGATGTTGCTTGTTAGTCTGCTTGCTTTTGTTGATGTGGAGACTTTGTAATTAAATATCTTTACTTGTTATTCTGCTCATTATTTATGTCCTCATGGTTCAATATGATAGATCATAGACGTACAGAAATATAACATTTTTTAGGCATTCCAATATTTAAATATACAGGTCCTTCAAAAATGGTCCTTAATCAATTTTTGTTGTATTGATTTCAATTCTTCTTTATCAATCTTTATTTTATTTCTTGAACTCTTCTATATCTTTAGACTATTTTTATGTTATGGTTTCATTTTTATTTACATTTTTAAAAACAAAATCAACTATTCATTTCCCTTAACTATTGTACAGTTTTAAAATACTGTACATTTCACTTGGAGCTTTTTTTTTATTTGCCATTTCATTACTTCTAACAATTTTGTGGGGATATTTTTGTCTTTGTAGGTCCTTGAATTGTAGGTCCTTGAATTGTATAGTTCAAGGACTTGAACTGTATGGCTCAAAGACTTGTTATTTGAAATATTTATTTTTTTAATTTGTGAGATCAGATATCACTTGTAGTCCAACTTAACCTTGAAATCGTGACCCTCTTACCTCTAATTTCTAACTGTTGATAATACAGGCATGTACTACTCCACTGGAATTTTATTTATTTATTCATTTGTTTTTGACATAACTGGAATTTTATTCATTCTTTTTTTTTGATATAGGAACTTACTGACTGACATAAGCTTCTTCCATAGTTTCACTTTAATTGTGTCCTACTCAGCTTTTATTGTTATATTTTCATTTATTTCAATTTCATTTATGTTGATATTTTCAAAGTTTATTCAATGATGCCTTATTTTATGATGTATTGCTTAGTATTTGTTTAATTTCTAAAATTTCTTTTGTATTTATTTTTAATTTTATTTTGTTGCTTTATACATAGAGTATTCATTATATTCCACGTGCTGATAAAAATAATTTGTGTGTCAAAGCTGTTAAATAAAATGTTTTGTAAAACCTGTTAGATTTGTAAGGTCTATATTACAGTGTTACCCTGAGTCTTCATGATATATTTTTTCGGAAGAGGTTAAGATCAATTTGGTCATACTAGTTGAATTTTTAAGGTACTGTTGTATTCAGATTGCAAGTAATTGTTGAGAATGTATGCATTTATGTACATGGTGACTATATATCTATACTTTTTTGGTTGTTGTTGTTCTTTTAAGGTACAGGAAAATTTTGCTGTGACTCCATCTAGACATGACTATTTTCAGTCTAGAGATTTTTAAAAAATATTCCTGTTTACACTATTGATAACAGGACAAGAGAGAGGACTCACTAGTTAAGAGCATTGGCTTTCCTTGCAGTGGACCTGGATTCAGTTTTCAGCACCCACATGTTGGTTAAGGACCATCCATAACTATAAGTGCTAGATAGCTTTTGTTGACAAGTTGACACACTTTTAGAAGAATTGCCTCCATTAGACTGGCCTGTGGCCATGTCTGTGGGGCACTTTCTTGATTGTTGAGTGATATGGGAGGGCCTAACCTACTGTGGGTGGTAACACTCGTGGGCAGATGATGGTGTATCATATAAGAAAGCAGGTTGTGCACAGGCCAGGGGATCAAGCCAGTAAGAGGGTTTCCTCCATGGCCTGTGGTTCAGCTCCTGCCTCCAAGTTTCTGCCCCGAGTTTCTACCGTGGGCTCCCTGATGAACTTTGACTCAGGAGATGTAAGCCAAATAAATCCTTTCTTCCACAAGTCAGTATTGATCAGAGTCTTTTGTCACAGAAATTGAAAGGAAATTAGAACACTCCAGTTCCAGAGGATATGATACCATCTGGCTTTCAAGGGCATTACACACATGCTGTACTTAGACACATGCAGGCAAAACGCCCATACAAATAAAATATCTTTTTCCAAAAAGAATATAAATTATTAATCCCATATTGGTTTAAATGTGGTGTGTCAGATGCATCTACAAATTGATCCCAATTTTAAAAGTTTCTCTGGATTAATGGAATACAAGTTTTAAAATAGGTCTTTATAACTGAATCTCTTTGATACTGTTTCCTTTCTTTGATTGTCACTATTCTTTTTTATTTGTTTCAAATTCATTGGTCTCTGGCCTTTTAAAAATTGTTACTGTCCACTGATTTTGTGTTGATTTTCTCATGTTTTTTTTCAAAATCTTAGGATAGATCATTCAACAACTTGTTTTCTCTGATTTTTACATGTTTATTTTAAATATTTATTTTATTTTCAATTATGTGAATATGTGTGAAGAAGTATGTATACACTTGTGAGTGCAGGTGCCCAGACAGTCCAGATGATGGCATTGGACCATCAAAGCTGGAGTTACAAGAAGTTGTTTGCCTGCCCATATACTTTTACTTCATAGGACTGCATTCAATGTACTCCAGAGGTTTTGATATTATGTACTTCAAGTTTCATTTAGTTTTCCTTCTTGAATTCTTCAATGACCCATTTAATAGTGTGCTCTTTAATCTCTATGAATTTGTCTCTTTTATGTCGTGTCTTTTTCTATTGTTTTCTAGCTCTATTTGACTGTGGTTGTGTCTCTAAGGAATTCTCTCAATTTTCCTAAATTCCTTGAGAATTGCTTTATGTTCTCATATGTGGTCTGTTTTAGAAAAACATTCATTGGCTGGTGGAAGAACGTTTATTTTGTAATGATCGAGTGGAATACTACATATGTATGTTATATCCTTTTGATCTATGAGATCATATAAGTCTGATGTTTCTTTGTTTATATTTTGTCTAGATGACCTGTCTGTGGTGAAATTTGAATATCGAAGTCACATACTATTACTGTGTTGGAGTTAGTCTATGGTTTTATTTCTACTGGTAGATGTTTTATGAAAATGGCCATACCCAAGTTTTGTACATATATGCTTATAATTGTAATGTCCGCTTGGCACACTGTACCCTTGATCAGAATTAAACAACCTTCTTTAGCTGTTTTAGTTTTAGAAATAGTTTGAAATTCACTTTTTTAGATATTAGAATAGTGATGCCTACTTACTTTCTGCTTCCATTTGCTTGAAATACTTATTTGATTCTTTCCCTCTAAAGCAGTGTCTGTCCTTGAATTTGAGGGATGCTCCTTACAGATAACAAAAAGATGTATCTTGTTTCCTCCTCCTTTCTATGAGCCTGTGTCTTTTCATTGAGCAATTGAGATCGTTAATGTTCAGAGTTATTGAGAAATACATATTAATTACTATAATTTTACTGATTTGTGTCATTTTTTAGTACTACTTCAATTAATAACCATCCCAGTATCAATTTTTTATCCTGTATCCTCTTTGATATATTTATCCCCTTCAAAATGAAATATTCTTTCTAGTACTCTCTGAAGGTCTGAGAGACCTTTAGCCTGTTTTCATTATGGGAAATTTTTCATTATCATTAATCTCTGACAGATAGTTGTGCTGGGTACAGCAGTCCTGATTGGCAACCGTGATATTTCAACACTTGAAATTCTTTGCTCTAACTCTTTCTAGCTTTAAAATTTCCTCTTGAAAAATCAGCTATAATTCTGATGGACCTGTTCTTATTTGTGACTTGATCCCTACCTTTTGCAGTTTTCAATATCTTTTTGTGGTTCTCCATAATTAGTGTTTTACCTATGATTTAATGTGGAGAGTTTCTTCTCTAGTCTTGTCTATTTTGTGTTCTGCATGCCTTTTGTATCATCATGGCAATCTTTTACCTTACATAAGAAAATTTTCATTTATGACTAGTTGAAAATATCTTCTATGTTTTTACCTGGAAATCTTCTCATTCTTTTATGCCCATAATTAATAATTTGATATATTTATGGTGTTCCAAAGATACTGCATACTCCACCCATGAAATATTTTTTAAAATACGTTATTTTCTTTGATTAATGAACCAATTCCTCTACCTTATCATCACACTCTAATACTCTGTCTTCTACAAAAGCCATTTTGTTGGTTGGTGAAGGTATCCACTGAGCTTTTTTTAGACTGAAATTTTCATTTGCAGCTTTATTTCAGTTTAGATTTTCTTTAGTATTTCGCTTTATGGAATTTGGCTTGCATATCTTGAATTGTTCTCCTTATTTCATTCAGCAATTTATATGTTTCTGAACTTTGATTAGGAATTTATTCCTGTCCTCTCAAAAATACTTAAAATATCATATTTTACATATTAAATAATGCTATAACACAATGATATGTTATAGTTTTAAACAGAAGAGAAAGGAGACTATTTCAGGTTACACAATCCCCTTTCCCAAATCAAAAATGTTAAATCACATTTTCTAAGTGGGTAAATGCAACAAATGTACTAAGTGACAAGTTATGTCGAAGTCTTATTGCACTAAAGGTCAACTGAATTTAAAAGAATGTCCAACCTTCACAATCATTGCTTCAAAGGAATAATACATGATGGATTCTTTGGGAATGTAAAAATGGCTCTTGCTACTTCAATAGCCAGACAATTCTATTCACACATCTACCACGAAAAAAGAATTACTATGATAGAGTTGAAGCTAGTAAAACAATTAGCTTTATAAGTGTTTGAAAAACTTATAAGGTGTCCTCTTTAAATTCATTAGATTTGTTATTCATGTTCTCTGAATTCTTTGAAGTTTTTGAATATGTTTATAATTGTTCTTTTGAATTTGATATATTGAGTTTCACCTAAGGTGTTTATAATCATGAGATTGATTATTTGGGAACGGCATGTTGTCTGGTTTACATACTGCTTGTATTTTGTGATAGGACCTGGAATTTTCTGCACCCCACAGAGCCCCATGTTGAGTCCTGTGGAGTCTATTTGTATTTACTATTGCCTTCAATTAGCTTATTTCGGGTAAAACTAGGTTTGCAGTCTTTTGGTCCTGATTCTTGAGTGGGGCAACTAAGATTATTCCTGAAGAAGACAGCTGCTGATTTTACAAGGAATGCTCTATGCCTACTAGCAGAGGATGAGGCATGTCATGCAGGGCTTATGGGGTGTGGCCTTTAACCTTGGGGATAGGCAGGTGCTCTTAAGTTACTCTTTGGGGTTTTTGGCATGGAAGGTCCACATGGCTGTGACCTCTTACATGAGGAGTGAATGGCTATTCCAAGCAGTGTTGAGACAGCTAGGTTATGTTGGCCAGAATAACAGAAGTGTGGCCTCTGACAGGCACAGTTTATAGGTTCTTCATAAAATCCTGACATGCAGAGATTTGAATGCCAGTGGACAGCAGAGGTCACCATTGACTTTGGAGATAAACAAGTGATCAGCAAGTATCCTGATTCTTGGAGGTTAAGGTACTAGCAAGGGAATACAAGAAACGACTTCCATTGAAGCAAGCAAATGTTCCACACAGGTTCTCTGTTGTTGGCATTAGAGTGCAAGAGGGTCACAGATGTGAGGGTCCCTAACTACGGAAAAAGCAAACATTACAGATCCTGTGCTGGTGGGAACTGGTTTCTGGAGTGCAAGGTAAGCGAGAACCTTACCTCCCAAGCAAGAAGGCCCTTCATGAAGATCCTTGGATGGTGGGGTTCAAGTGCCAGAGGGAGGGCAGGTTGAATGATCCACTTGTAGAACAATCATGCAATTGATGCTGGCTTTAAGATGTGATTAGAATGCTTGAGACAGGGGAATGCAAAATGAGACATAGACTCCTGCAAAACAAATGCTACAAACCCTGAGAAGGTTGTTTAGAGTTTCCAGGAAAGGAGGTTGAGGGCTCTGTCTGTAAAGGCAGGAGTGTATATTTGGCAAAGTGGGTGATGCGGAATTCTTGGGAGATTGGATTGAGGTGACCAAGAAACGAGAAAGCAGAAAGCTCTACAAGCAATGTGTGAGACAGATTCAGGGGGCATAGAATTGGGGTTCCCGAGAGAAAAGAGGGGGTTCTACTAACAACACAGTCAGTGGAGAGTCCTTGGAGTGGGTTCAGGTTCCTGAGAAAAGGAAAGAAGACACTACTGGCAACATTGCCAACAGAGAGCCCTGAGGGTTAGATTGAGATGCCCAAAAAGGAAGAAACTAGAATGCCTGACCACAATTTGGACAGTGGATAGTTCTCTGGAGGCAGCAGGTTTGAGGTACCTTAAAGAGGAGAATGGAGAGGCCCTATTAGCAAGGTGGACAACAGGTATCTTAGGGAAGTGGCAGGGTTGACGTGCTGGAAAGAGGAGCCATGTGAATGTTTTGATTAAATAATCTTCGTATACTCAAGTTTAATATGAAAAATTATTCAATCATTTTGTCAATTAAAAAAAATCCTTTCTTTATTGTTTTATTAACCTCCTATCAAATTATGTTCCATGGAATTACTTTCAGTTTTTCTTTTATGTATTTAATCTTGTAGTGGGTTTTATTCTTCCATCCAATTTCTTGGTGACAGTTATCTTTCTTTCACATGTACATGTAGGAGTCCCTTCAACTTCTTTTAAAAACTGGTCTGTTGGTGATAAAGTTTTCTAGCTTTTGATTCTTTGAAGAAGATAATATGCTTTTTGATAATCATTACTTCAGTCTTTCGAAATTATATATTCATTTATTCATTTTATTATAAAATTTTATTACTATACTTTAAAAATGTATTTTATTGAATTATTGCACATTTCACGCAATACATCTTAATCATATTATGACCCCTTTCCCTATCGCTATGCCCCCATAGCCTCACCACCAAATTTCATGCATTGTCATATATGTTAAGACCTATTGAGTCAAGTTTGTGTCATTAGATGTAGCTCAGTGTGAGTTCATCCACTGGAGCCTGGTCAGCCTATCTAGTGTCATTCCCTTAAAGAAGACCAACACTTACCCAGCAAAAATCAGCTGCCAGTAGTTCCTCAGATAAAGTTGGCCTCCTGATTATTTCTCCTCTTCTATGCTGGGATTTGTCTGATTGAGTCTGTATGGGTCTTGTGTATGCTGTCACCATTGCCATAAGTTCATATGAACAAGTTCCCAGAAATCTGTTTCCTTGTGTTCATATACCCCCCTGGCTCTTACATCCTTTCCACCACCTCTTCCCTGAGCCCTAGGTGGGTGAGGTTCAACATAGGCATTCTATCCAGGTACACACACTGAGCAGTCTCATATTATCTACACTTTGGCCGGTTGTGGCCTTCTGTGTTAGTTGCCCTCTGTTGAATTTTTTGAACTACCAATCTGAATATAACTGACTTTTTACTTTTGTAGGAATGACTTCTAGACTAATGAATTTTAATCAAACTTGCCCCCAAACCTTTTGTTTACGATGCAAACAAGCTCCCCAAGCTATGTGCACTTGTGACCTGGGTAGCTGACCTTGAACCCACAGAATTTCACTATGCTTTCCCGTATAGATAGTAAATGAATGTGGGGATGTCTTTGTTTCCTAAATCTTGTGCACATGCAAAGCAAATAATAAATTTACTTGAAGGAATTGGAAATAAAATGTCATCAAAGCAAATTTTGTTACTGTAAATGTTATACTATGGGACATTTAATTCAAAATTTGGGGAGGAAAATGGTGAACAATTAGACTTCTGTTTAGAAATAGTTCAGTTGGAGCCTTTCACTCTTTGAAACAAAATTAAAGTAGATATACAGCCTTATCACAAGAAATGAGGCATCCTTCCAAAGAAACTACAACTTACAGAACCTCATGATCCTCCTCTAAGTCTCCTGCCTTCCATGAAATTGCCTTTCAGGGGCAAAAGACAATGGAAAAAACTAACTTAGAAAAATATTGCACATAGTTTGGTGGCTGCTAAGTTTGAATATGCTTACTTTTTCTGTCCTCCATCTTCAAGCCAATCTTTCTTTGAAATAAATTATCTCTTCCCACCCTCAAAATTCTTTTACTGCCTTTTGGTGTTATTTTTGTGTTCTGCATTCTCTAAATTATGAGTACTTAATTGGAGATTACATGTGGTGAATTATAATGTGATTTTTCTAATGCAGACAGCCAGACTGATAGCCTCCTTTAAAAAGGAAACTGTCCTGTGCATGATTACACCTGCCTACAAATTAATTCTTTAAATTTTGATTCTTTTTCATATTTTATGTGAATAAGTATTACGCCTGCATGTATGTAAGTGCACTTGCATAGTGAAATGCCCAAAAGAGGACAGAAAAGGGTCTTAGATCCCCTGGCACTGGAGTTACATATGGTTGTTAGCCACCGTGTGGGTGCTGGGATTCAAATCCAGGTCTTCTGAAAGAGCAGCCAGTACCCTTAACCACTGCACCATCTCACCAGTCCCCAAGTTAATTTTCTTTTTAAAAAAAGAGGTCAAAAGGAATATTCAAAAGCACTTTAACAATTTCATCTTCAAGGAATTCAAGACCATCCTCATAATCACTAGAAATTTGGTGGAATTCCGTACTACTACTACGTACATGGTCATTATTTTTTTCCAAAAGTTTTATGAATTTTTAGTCCTGTGTAGACAGGATTAAATTAACCAGACACAAAGGTATAGTTATGATAAAAATTTCATTAAGGTCATAGTGTATTAAAGAGTCACATGTATAAAAATAACTGCTTCAAATACGCTGTAGCTTTTCTAGTGTCACTGAAAAAGGATGAGATACAGTGAAATTCAGGTATTGTCTGTGAGATAAGCAGCTAAATCTAACAAAGGCCTCTTTCCTTCTGTTCATTCATGTTGGGAGGAATATATAACTCTAGAAAGCAAACCAAGGGGTATTTAGAAATAGGTGTAGCAAGACACCCCTAACCTGTGTATACTTGACCTAGAATTCAAAGGGAAAACATCTGATAATTTTCTACATTCAAGCCTGACCTGGAGTTAAACTGCAGAATAATTTTAAAATGGCCTTTCATGGGAAATATCAATATAAGAAAAAGGTAGGTTGTCTGACTTCCATTTCCATATACAAGCTAAAAAAATGTGGGTATAACTCTTCAAAGATCTCATCACTACAAGTATAGCCAGGGAGAAACTCAAATTGGGCAATAGTAAACGCAGGTACATTTGTTGGCTTGATTTTCCTTGATTACGATTACTAACAGTCACATACTCTCAATCTTACAAAATTTAGCAATGTCAATGAGAGACGCCCTCAAATCAAATGCTCTGACTGTTGTCATTTCCATTTCCAAGTAATTCCCCAGAGATTCAATTTTATAAGAAGCAAATGTCTCTTTTAAATAAGAGTAAATAGGCATTTGCAGTTTGAACTTAGCTGAGAAGCTGACTTTGGAGATGGGATTTGACCCCTCCTGTTGCAATAAAATTTCCTCTCCCTCCTTAGATCCGCACTCACTCAGGGTCTCGCAGTTCTGACATGGATTGACAAAACCAATGTAATACGTTATAGTTTATGACATCCGGGAAACGGTCACTTACAAAGGTATGGATTCTCATAGGATTTTTTCCCCTATACTTGAAATGCCCACGCCATCAGCACGTCCAGCCCACAGTGTCCATCAGCTTTTCGTGCACTGTCTCACTGAAGTTCATGGTTCCATTCTCTGTGTCCAAACTATCTATGGCTCGACCCCTTTTCCCAGTGAGCTCTGCATTTTTCAGCATCTCTCAGCATTGGTCTCTAGACTGCCCACGTTCAGTTCTAGCTTTTCAGAGGACGCCTACCCAACACCTCCCACTTCACACTCAAGCCTCTTTATCTCAAAATATCTGTCAGTGGGGCTGGAAAAATGGCTCAGCATTGAAGAGCAATGGCTGTTCTTGCACAAGTACTGGATTTGAACCCCAGCATGCACATGGAAGCTGATGACTGTCTGTAACTCCAGTTCCAGGGGATCCAAGACCCTTTTCTGCCCTCTTCTTAAATGGCACAACACAGGTGTACTTGCATTCATGCAGGTGTAACACTCATGAATGTACAATAAATATTTTTTTAATTTAATTTAAAAATATCTGCCAAATTGTCCTGAGATGCAGACCAAGATGAAGACAAAAATAACTCTGTAATAGAAGCAGCTCTATAATAAAAGCATTATGTCCTTGAGAACATCTAAGGGATATAATCTTAGCAGCAGAAGTTATTACTTATTTTGTTATATGAGGATTTTATGGTAAAATTAGCTTAAGGTATATGTGTTTTGCCACTAACAATGTACTTGAGTGTGAAATCCCCACTATAATTTTTATCCCTTATCCTACTGGAGTAAGGGATCCACACATAAGCTTGCTCCGCTCTAGAAAGGTAAGAGGTTAGCCAGCTTTCTTCTCAGCCCTAAGACAATAGAGACATTATCATTTTAGAAGCAACAAAATTTAAATATTCCCACAAACTTATGGGAGTCACCCTTAAGCTTGCCTTGCCCTGAAACTGTAAGAAACAAACCAACTCCCTCCTTAGTCCTAAAATAATTGAGTATTTACTATCACTTTATATGTAGAAAAATTAGGAAAATCCCCACTAATTTACGGGAGCCATTCCTAAACTTCCATACCCAAGATGAGAAAAGGGAGACAAGCTCCCTCTTTGTCCTAAGATAATAAAGGTTTTGCTTATCACTTTAGATGTAATGGGAATGTTTTAAAAATCCTTACAGACTTTTGGGAATCCACATTAAAATGTTTTGGTTTAATCATAGGTAATTCAAATATGGCAATAAAAATTTTCTTAGCTCAGATGTTATTGAAGCAGACTATAATGAACAAATTCTTATTGTGTTTTATTCTCATATACTCCAATAAATTCAAATTTTAACTTTGGAACAACTGGTGTGTAGTTGACTTTTCAAAAATCAGTTTTTCATTAGAATCTTAGGATAGACATTGCTTAGGACCCCATTGAAAGTACTCAACATACATTAAATTTATTAATGTTTTTATGTATCATTGTATTAGTAGAGTTATTAAGCAAGAGAAAATGTTATAAAGACCTGAGAATGGAAAGATTTTTAGGAAAGGATGATTTGTGTATGAAGATTAAGATGGGTGGATGTATTCAAAATGGAAAGGAGATCTAAAAGTATTTTAGTATGTCATGAAGTTTTGAGTACATTATCCACATATGTAAAAGATGAGACTTAAAGGTTTGATATATTTATATATATAATTTTAAATTTGTAAAGTCCAAGTTCAAGCTTGCTTGCATTTTGATATTTAAAATATTTTGTTTATTATTTTTATTTTATATTTTATGTGTGTGAGTGTATTGTCTGCATGTGCATTAGTGCACTTCTGTTGTGCAGTGTCCATGGTAGTCCAAAGAGGATATTATATCACTTGGAACTGGAGCTATGGTTAGTTGTTTGCCACCATGTGGGAGGTGGGAATCTCAAACCCATGTACTCTGTGTGAACACTCACTGCTCTTAAATTCTGAGCCATGTCTCCAGCCCCATTTTTAAACTATTTTTTAAAATTGCATACCTGTTTTTAAGTCAATGGAGTGACTGATCTTATCATGAATCCCACTATTTTTTCAAGCTGCCTTGGCTGATTCTTTATTTATTTATTTTTGTTTCTTAGATCATTATTTACCTCTATTTAAAGGCTCCATCACAGAACTCATCCTCTTTTTATATCAAGGCATTTGATCTGAATATATATATTTACCTGGCATTTACTGAGGGATTAAATTCTAACTGTATAGTTTTCAATTATTACAGGTACTAACTCAACAATTTGTGCAATCCTGTCCTGATTGCTCCATCAACATGAGAAAAGTTAAAACCTCCAGGTGTACATTCTAATGAAATTTGGCAAATGGAAGTACCTTACATAAATTCCTTTGGTTGTTTTAAATTGACTCATATATATATATATAATATATTTATTGGCTTTATTTTTGCTACAGAGAACAAAGAAATCTGGTCAAGCTTTTTAAAGCACTTACTAACCACTTTCTCTGTAATGGAGGGGGGACAATTAACAAACAGTAATCCTGCTTATATATCTAACAATTTATTTCTTTTTGCCAATTTTAGGAAGTTCATGTCATTCATGACATTCTCTATATTACCCTAAATAAAAAACATAATTATAATAACTCACTTATTATTTACAAATTAAAAATTAAATATATTTTCCCAAAACCCATGATTTTAATATAAACTAGGTTAAGTTAAGTGTCAACTTTAAAGTCAAATTCACTTCTGGAAGTCACACATGATATCTGGTTCCTTCCTCCCACAATCCTTACAAAAACCTAAGGGAAGAATTCTCCAAAACCGCCATTTGGAAATCCTAACAAGGTTATTGGGATTACTAACTGAGCATGGGGTGCTGGTTTATTTACAGAAGAATGGGTGTCTCTTCTTGAATCTTTCCTAGGAGTGTGGGAAGGAGGTGGGACTATAGTTAGTCACCTTAGAAGTCGGAGGAACTTCCAGGTAACACTCCACACCTTCCTCTGGCTCTTACAGTCTTTCTTCCCACCTGAGCCTTCGAGGGTGTGATATGTGTGGGATGATCTTCCTCCCATTCAAGACACTGGACTTTCGGGTCTCTGCATCATCTGTTTGTCATGGGCTGTTGGCTCTTTTCAGTGGTATTCCATCTAATATAAAACACAAACAGCAAGAACCAAAAACATGTAACCAGCAACTGCTATAATAACTTAACCTACGGGCATAAACACAAATGTTTGGATGATACTTTAGTAAGTGCATCACATCCATCTAACAGAACAACTGAAGTGGCTTCCCACTGGGGCCTATAACCTGCCCCACCTCAGGGTTTGGCCTGGTCTACAATACCAGACATGTGTTCCATCCCTAGGAGTGGGCATTAGGTCCAGTCAAAAATTTGCTGGTTGTACATACACTAGACATGCCACTATTGCACCAGCAGGAGTATCTCGCTTTGCATGTTGATAGTGAAGCACACGGGGTACCTCACTGAATAGGATGATAGGGGACAATTTTTCCTCAGCCGTCTGCATAAAGCCTTCTGGGACTATGAAAGCCACCCATCCAGCGGCAGGGAGTTTCCATCTTAGTCCAAGCTTGATTTCTCCCTCTCCTGCACTCACATCATGTGGCGCCTTCCGCAGTAGGGTCTTACCATCCACTTCTGATGTACAACCAACATTTTTGGCAATCTCCATTATTGTTTTAGGGGCCTTTAGGCCACCTTTGTCCAATACCTCATAGGGAGGCAACCCACGCCTGGTACTGGGATTTTCATTTAACAATTATATGGCTTCTAGAAGGGCGTTTTTCCATCCTGGTAGGGTTCCTTCTGTGCTTAAGGTTTTTAATTCTTCCCTTAGCCACCCATTTTTTTTTTCAATTAACCCTGCTCCTCTAGGATTGTAGGGAAGGTGGAAATATCATTGAACCTGATTATTTTCAGCCCAGGCTCGTACATCAGTACTTGTGAAATGAGTGCCTCTGTCACTTATCAATCTGCCATGGGAACCCATACCCGACACAGAGTTGGGTAAGACCCTTAATAGTAGCCATACCCAATGCTCTCTTAGAAGAAAAGGCCTGCATAAAGTCTGTGGCAGTGTCCACACAAGTGAGAACATACTTGCACACTTCATTGACTGGCATGGTCTCTATATAATCTCCTTTACCAGTCTCTTAGGGGGGAAGCAGACTTATGCATCTGTCTCATCATGGCATCCATCCTTCGGGGCCATGACGGGAAACACACTTCACAGGCACGGACCACCTGTTGGATGTCAGAGTATTTAACCAGAACACCAACATCGTTGCCTATTCGCCATCCTGTGTTGGCTCCCCATGGCCAGACTTGATATGAGTCCAGTGAGCTGCTTCTAGGAGAACCTGTGGGCAGAGACCCCTTACCTTGGTAAGAGCATCAGCTTTCTGATTCCCAGGGAGACTCACCAGGTGATGGTAAGCTGCCAGGGGTACTAGCTCCTGCTGCATCTTACTATATATTTCCTTCCACATCTGTTGTCTCCACAGTGGCCATCCCATTACCTGCCTATTTTCTTTTTCTCATTGGGCCATCCATAAAGTCAAGTCTTTGAACATGGCCTGTCAGTACAAATGGTTACTGGCCAAGGTTCCCATGTTATTACTATCCATACAGCTCTTAATTCAGCCCATTGACTGCTCTCTCCTTCTCCCCTTTCCAGACACATAGTGTCAGTGTTCATCCATATTGCCACTTCTACCCATTTTTATCTGGCAACTCTACTTGTGCCATAGTATACCAGGCATCAGCTGGAAATGGGGGAGCCCCTTCTATCACTTGGTCAGGTCTTGCTGGAGGGTCAACTGTAGGAGGTGAAGGGAGAGGTTCTGTGCCTTGAAATACCACCAGCCCCCATACAGCCTGCATGGCATTAGTGATCAGTCTTGCTAACACCACCCCTCATTGTGTTGTGGTGCATATGCATGCCACCTTTGTAGCATTTGGTTTTGTGGTACCCCTGATAGGGGCTTGGCTAACAGGTCCTCCATGCATCCTTTTATGGAATATGCAGTTTTTACAGTAACCAGGGGTGGGGTCTGTAATGGATTACACCTGTTGAAATGCTTTGTACACAGCCAGAAGTTGCTGTTCTAGAGCTTTGTACCAGAGCTGCCCCTTTACATGATTGGGACCAGAATCAAATTGAGACCATATGCTAAGTTTGTTGTTGCCATAAGCCCCGCCCATAGCCCTCAAGGCTGTGATGACTTCCAAGAGGAAGGGACACCGAGGTTTGGTGACACACAGCTGATTAGCTTGCCCAAACAGTACCTTAGCCTGCTCAAAAGCCTTTTGGGCCTTTGAATCCCAATCTCATGTAGCACCTCTCTTTATAGATTATACATTGGACGGATGACCTGAGCAAGATTATAAAGGGGATGAGGCATAAAAATTCACCAATATCCTAGAAGCTTCAAAAATACCTATAACTGTTTGGCATTTATTGGTACAGGTTGTTGTAATATTTTTTCAACCACAACACTGTGTGTCACATGAGTTTTATCTGACCATAAAACTCCTAAGAATTTTACCTTGGTACCGGGCCTTGTACAGGTTAATTTCCCATTCTTACTCATTCAGGTGCACTTGCAAGTCCCCCAAATGAGCTTCCAAATCTGTAAGACACTCAGAAGTTAGCATTATGTCATCTATTTAGTGGAACCTCCTTACAGAAAGAGGGCAGGGTAACAAGGTCAAGTCCTGGGCCACCATCCCATGACAAACTATGAGGCTGTGGAGATAACCTTGGGGAAGTACTCTGAAAGTCCACTGTCATCCATTCCACATGAATGTGAATTGGTCTTGGGATTCAGCAGCCAGGGGAATATTAAAGAATGCATTAGCAAGGTCCACTGCAGCGAGGAAGGACCCCATTTCCTGTACCAGCTGTTCATTTAGAGGAGCAATGTTGGGCACAGCTGCATGAATGAGAGGCACCACCTTATTTAAATTCCTGTAACCTACAGTCATTCTTCAGGAGCCATCTGGCTTCTTGATAGGCCAAACAAGGCTATTGAAAGGGCTGTAAGCTCGGTGAATAATCTCTACCTATTCTAGTTCCTAGATGGTTTCTGTAATTTCAACTCCACATCCAGGCAGCCAGTACTGTTTGATATTCACCACCCTCCATGGGGTGGGCAATTTGGTTCCCATCTTGCCCACCGTGAGTAATCACTTTTACTGTTTGCACCCCCAGCCGAAACTCTCCCACTCCAGAATGTTCTCTCGCAGGGGAGAGATACACACCTTGTATTCCTGGGGGAGATAATTGCCCACTTCCAGAATGAGTTAGTCTGCTTTACCCATATGGTTTTATCCCAATACCTGTCCAGTGCCATCCATTGGCCCTGGTGTTTTTGGGAGTTGCCATGAATTAATGTACACTCTGCTCCAGTATCCACTAAGGTCCATATGTTTTGTATATTAGTGCGGGACCAACAAATTCTCAGTTAAACATGCAGCCTCCAGTCATGCAGTAGGGCCCTTGCCTGTGGGCAACCTTGGCCACCCCTTCAAAGAAGTGGCTGGTGGGGGGTATCCCATCACATGAGGCTGCCTTCCTCGTGATGATGTTGGAGTCACTTGTGCCTCCTGGTTGCCAGTTTCTCTTACTCCTATGGTGAAGTGCTGGTCAGATCTTAAAGCTTTCCATAGGCTCACCAGCACAGTGTTGGATTGCCCATCAGTTTTGTCCCTAACAACTCCTGCTCTGCACAGATCCATCCACAACTGTGCTCTAGAGACACAGAGGAGCCCTTTTGCTGAATTCCTGTCCTTTTCTCTTGTGTCTACTTGATTAAGCATATTTTGAACCCTGCTTACATGATCATCTAAATCATTTAAATTTCCCAAGACCCCTCTTGCCTTATACATGTTATGCCCAACCATAGGGATTTGCACTGCCTCCAAAGCTCCATACCAGTCTCATGGGCCTTGCTGAATCAGTTTCTTTCTTACATTTCTGGTAAAAAAAAGTCCTGCCTTGGTCTGTGAACTGAGCATCAAACACAGCTTCCCTCATACCCAGTTCCCTCAACAGGGCTTGTCCTTCCTCTGTGGTTTTCCAATCTCTGGTATTCATGGCAATCTCAGCTGGGGATAACCACATGTCCCTAATGGCTAGTATGAATCAATCCATCAGGGACTGATTTCCCTCCTACTGCCTTAAATTGTGAGGTCTTTGTTTCAAAGAGGGATGAGTGGTTACATTGCTTAAATTCTGTGCTTCTGTAGAACTTCAAATGATTCTATCTGCCCCATGTCCCATAGCCTCTCAAATCATGTGGCCAAAGGCTCCTTCATTGCTTGTTTAAATGTCTTTCCTAGTTCTAACAGCTCTGGTCTTGAGTATTCTCTGATTTCCCTCATATTTCCTTAGACTGTGAAGTCTTTGTCTCAAAGAGAGATGTGTGGTTATATTGCTCAACTTCTCTGCCTCTGTAGAACTTAAAATGATTGCAAGTGTCCCCATGTCCCATAGCCGCACAAGCCCGGTAGCTAAGACTTCCTTCATTTCTTGTTTGAATGTCTATCCTAGTTCCAACAGCTCTGGTGCTGAGTATTCTCTGATTACCATGGTCTCCTGCACTGGGCTATTACTAAGACCTCCATCAGCATGCTGAACCATGGATTTTCCCTTTCTTTGAATTAAATGTCAGACCCAAGGGGCATCTCCCACTATTTCTACATCACTTCCTTCTTCATCACTGCTTGATTCTTCCCAGGGGATCTAGGTTTTAGGGTCCCAGGATGGGCCTTGTATTATCAATCTGGTCTGGGCTTTTTTCCCCCCTTTGACCTCCTAGATGTAAAAAATGGCATGCCAACACCTCCATCTCCTTTTCTTGCTTATCCAATTTACAGGCAAGGTCAGAGGACAGTACCCATGAAGCCAGCCTTATATTCCTCTCTCACTCTAATTCTCTAACACCTACAGTTTCCCTCTGGTCTAAGGCCTCCACTTGGGACAAATTTCTTATTACCAATAGCAGCGGTCAAGCAGCCTCTGTAGCCGCTTGTTGATATTTCTGTCACTAGTGTATTACTCCAAGAACTTGCAAAATCTGTTCTAGACCTTCTGCTGTTTTCAAGGCATCTCCATACTCTAATGGCAGCTCCCATCATTCAAGCAGGCATGTTATGTCATACTATCTACAAGATGGCTGCCAACCTGGGATTTGCCCCATTGACCTTGTTTGCATAGGTGGCCTCACCCTAGTTACATATCTCACTATCTACTTCATTAACCATGTCACTGTGCCTAAACCCCACAGAGCCTATAGGGATTGCCCACCAGGTTAACATTTCCTTGGCCCACACGCTCCCCTACCCCACTTTGTTTTGGTTGTTGGTCTTTTTCCCCATATCAGGGACATCACCATTGCTCTTCCTAAACTCATCCTCAGTTTTGTTGTATCCTGCCAGCTATGCCAATTGTAAAATAAAATTCACTGCAAGAAGGTGCACATGGCATCCAGTCCCATCCTCCCACTGTCCTTATGACAATACAAGGTGAGAATTCTCCAAAACTACCATTTGGAAAATCCTAACAAGTTTATTGAGGTTATTAACTGAGCATGGGGTGCTGATCTACTTACAAGAGTACCCCCCCCCATTTACGGCTGTATTGGAAAGTCCACACACAAACATAGACCTTATGACTTCCCGACAGCCACACAAAATGGCAAGAGGCCTGCCTCATGGTATTCCCAGCTTAAACATCCTTAGCCCCTCATGCAACTAAGGTCAACTGATTGGTGGGAGGTACAACTGGATCCTTCCCCCTTGACTCCTTCCGAGGAGCATGGGAAGGAGTGGGTACTGTACCTTGCTGCCATAGTGATCAGAGGAACTTCCAGGTAATGCCAACTAATGGCAGAATCTGTTCCTCTCACATGTGGGAGCTCAGGATGTTCATCTGTGCTTTCTGCTACAGACGTCTCTGGATTACAGTGTGTCTAGTAAAGGAATATCAGAAGCCAGCAACCTAGTACCGGAAAGACTCTTGTGAATTTCAACCCCATGAATAGCTGTCTGGTTCATTTGTCTTCTCCCAGTGCTGTGTTGCATGTGTTATCTTTCCTGTATTATTTCCCAAGGTAACATCATGCTGGCCTATGCTGATTCTCCCACACAGGGCACCCTAAACAGCCCACCCACCACTTGTGATCCCCCAGATGTACATGCTTCTTCATTTATTAAAAACAGAAATAGGGACTCTAGGAATAACTTATGAACTAATAACTCACTCAAACTTGCACCAAAAGCTACTGTTTTATAATGCAAACAAGCTCACTGAGCCATGTGTTCTTGTGACCTGTGTAACTGATCTTGATCCCTCAGGCCCCCATTTTGCCCTCCACCCAAGATGCTGAATGAATGTGAGTGTGCTTGAATTAACATACCAAAGTGCTGGAAGCAGGGTATTGCTATTCCTATCCCCACTGAAGACAGTGAGAGCAACTGAGGAGCTTGGCATTGTGCGTCTCTAGGGTTAGTGATCAAAGAACAAGACTGTCTGATAAGATAAGGGTGGATTCAAGTTTATAGTTCCACAACTGATGCTGGAGAAACGGTTTCAATAAAAAGTGAGTGAGGCTTGGCTGCAGAGAGCAGTTCTGTGAGAGATCTGAAGGAACAAACTTAGAGTTCACGTCACTCTTGGCTTTGAACACTAAAGCTAAGAAACACCCTTATTTTGTTCACATATAAATTTTACGTGACTTAGGATTGATACACATACTATTTTTTATCCTATATTACTTTTATTTTTAAACTGCATTGGGTCATTAACATTTTTTGTTTATTTTGTTGTTTCATTTTGCTCTATTTTCTTCATTTTTTAAAAAAAATTAGGATATGTTGATTATGTAATAATGGGTATCATGGGACTGGACAAATGGCTCCACAGTTAAGAGCACTGGCTGCTTTTACAGAGGACCTGGGTTCTATTTCTAGCACCCACATGGAGTCCAACAACTGTCTGTAACTCCAATTCCAGGGGATTGGAAACCTTCTAAGCTCCGGGCACATTGCATGACACAGGTGCACTTACACACATGCAAGAAATATACTCATATGCATAAAATAAAAATAAATAATTTTTAAATGGGTATCATTAATGCATTTTTATAGACACAGTGTGTTTTTAATATACAAACATCTAATTTTCCTCTTCAGCTCCCTTTCTGATCCAACTGATCCCATTTCTGTTTCCACCGAAACCCTCTTCCACTTTCAGGTTTTATTAATTAATTAATTAATTAATTAATTTTGACAATCCAATTAATTTTAGGGTGGCTAATAGGTTACTGAGATGGAGGATTATTTACAGGAATGTGGGCTTTGTGCCATCACTCAAGAATATATTTCTCTCTCTCAGCAGCTATTCAACGCCTCTGCTTACTTAGGGAGGAGGGTGTCCACAAACTATTATTATGTAGCTATGGGTCCTGGACAGGGGAAGCTCAGTCTTGTCTAGGTATTATGCCACTAGTTATAATATTTGTGGGATCAAGAGTGCAACAGGTATGTTATAGTCAAAAGAAAGAATTCTACCTCTCTCTCTTACTTCCTCTAGCTCTCGCATTCTCTCTGCCCTCTTTTCCATAATGTTTCCTGAACATTGGCAGGTGTAATACAAAAGTTTCATTTATGACTGAGCATTCAACAATGTCTTGTTCTCAGCACTTTGAGAAGTTATGAGAGTTTGTAGTTGCTATCTACTTCAAAAAAATAAATAAATAAATAAATAATACAAACTAAACTAAAATAAACTAAAAAGAGCTACTATGACCAAAGCTGAGATAGTATTAGAGCATTGTGATGATCTTTCTGAACTTCTTTACAGTTTATTTCCAATGTAGTCAGAATTTACAATGATTGTTTTTAAGTCTCAAATTTCAAAGTTGATTCTGTAACAGTCTAGATTTAACTTGAGAAAATGTTGCTCATTTATATGAAGTGAATATATATTCTTTTACTATCGAATTCAATATTTTTTCACTTTTATACACTTTTTTGGATTTTTTACTGAATTTTTGGATATTACTTACAGAACATCTTAATCATCTTTATATCCCCTTCCCCACTGGCACCCTCCCTTAGCCTGCCACCCACTGGAATTCAAGCATTCTGTCATTTGTGTTAAGGTCTGTTGAGAATTCAGTATTTTATATATTTCAACTTATCCAAGTTTTAAAAATTGCATATTTAAGATAATAATGCTACTCATATTTTGTGAATTAATTCTGTCATTTATTCAGAGAAGAGTAGCAATGTCTCATTCAAATTCTTATTGAATTTCTGCAATTTAATATAGTTTGATGATATTTAGATCCCCTCCCCTATCCATACCTCCTCCCACTGCCCCCACCCAATTTAATGTACTCTCATATATATGACCCATAGAGTCTGATTTGTGTCCCCAAATATCCTTCAAAGTGGGTACATTCAGTGGACACACAGAGTGCTATCCCTGTAAGATCCTGTCTCTCCCCTCCCATTAGCCAATTAATTGCCAAAAGTTCCTTAAATTGTGTTGAGGTTTCTTATACAATTTCCAGTGTCTATGCTGGGATTTTGGATGCTTGAGTTTGCATAACATGTGCATGATGTCTAGAAGACTGTTTTCTCATGGTTATCTACCCCTTCTAATTCTTGCACTCTTTCCATCTCCTCTTCCACAATGATTCCTAAGCTTTGGGTGGCAGAGGCTTGAAACAGGTGTTCTATTATGGGAGAAGCACTCTGTGGCCTCTTGTTCTCTGTGTATTGGCCAATTGTGGGTTTCTGTGTTAATAATCATCTGCTTTATAAATAAACTTCTCTGGTGAGAGTTGAGATACGTGTTCATCCTATGTGTAGACACTGAAGTGAAGATATGTCATTTAGGGTTAAGTGTGTCATGAACACTTGTTCTCTTGAGTTTGACCAGTTATGGAACTCCATAACAGTCTCCATCTGTTTCAAAAAGAAGCTTCTTTGATGATGGGTGAAAGAAAAGTACACTTGTATCTAGTAATTTGGGGCTCACATCCACAAATGAGAGAAAACATATGCCACTTGTTTTTCTGTTACTTTACTTAGTGTTACACATTCTATTTCCATTTATTTACCTGAAAATTTCATAATTTAATCTTTCCTTATTTCTGAGTAGAATATCATTGTGCAAATGTACCACATTTTTGTTTGGAGCTGACTTTTGTGCAAGGTGATAGGTATGGGTCTAATTTCAGACAAAAATCACATGTCCATCTCAATAGACTCAGAAAACACCTTTGACAAAATTCATGATAAAAGCCCTAGAGGGAAATGGACTGGATGAAGCATAACTCAATATATTCCCAACTATAGCTAACAAACTTGCCTCCAGCCATCAACCTTGTAAATGAAAAAACCCTGAAGGATTTCCATGAAAATCAGAAACCAGACAAGGCTATTCGTTTTCCCCACTCCTTTTTAAAATAGTGCTTGAAGCAATAGCTAGAGCAATAAAACAAGAGAAGGAAATTAAATGGGTACTAGTTGGAAAAGAAAAGGTCAATTTATTCATATTTGCAGATGAACTTCTAAAAATGATCAATGCTCTCAAAAAAGTGGCAAGTAACAAAATCAATTTACAAAAATCAGTAGCTTTTCTATATACAAATAAAAAGAAATCAGAGAAAGAGTTCAGGGAAACACTTCCATT
The DNA here is from genome assembly GCF_000622305.1 of Nannospalax galili. Lineage (NCBI taxonomy): Eukaryota > Metazoa > Chordata > Mammalia > Rodentia > Spalacidae > Nannospalax > Nannospalax galili. Next base: position 1,770,983 of record NW_008355363.1, on the reverse strand, counting down.
CAAAATAGACTCAGAAAAATATCTAGGGATAAACCTAACCAAAAATATTAAAGATCTATTCAATGAAAACTTTAAATTTTTGAAGAAAGAGATTGAGGAAGACACAAGGAGATCGAAAGACCTCCTGTGCTCATGGATTTGTAGAATCAATACACTGAAAAAGACCATCCTACCAAAATCAATTTATAGATTTGGTGCAATCCAGATTAAAATCCCCATGACATTCTTCACATAATAGAAAAGTCCATTCTAAAATTCACATGGAAACCAAAAAGACTCCAGATAGATGAAACAATCCTGAACACATAGAACAATGCCAGGGGATTACCATACCATATATTGTTAGGGTCCGTGACTCAGTGGGTCTCTTCTGGAGAACAATTTCACGAATATGGAGATGCAAGAATCAAACAGAGTTTTATTAAACCAGCTAGCTGGGGTCGACTGTCCTTTCCAAAACACGCAGGTCTGGTTAGAACAACCGGCCCTGAGACAATTTTAGGTAAAGATTATATAGGCTTCCACAACCGTTACACAAAAACCCGTG
>NW_008355363.1:1765840-1770397 GCF_000622305.1 Nannospalax galili | reverse complement strand
TTTAAAACTTAAAACAAGAAAAATGTTACAGCTCCCTTCAGGTGTCTCAACTGGGGAGAGATGATTGGTATGTGCCTGGTACAACTCTTTCTTGTTATCTTGTGTAAGCAGACATGACATGACACAGAACAGGTCAAGCTCCGGGGGTTGTAGCACTTTGCCTCTATCTCCGGATGCCTGTGTCTCTAGTTGAGTTAATTGGTTACAAGCAGTAAATTCAGGCAAGCAGTATATTCAAACAAACAGTAAATTCCTCTTTCCCTAACAATATCAGTGTGGTATTGCAAAATAAACTTGTAGATCAATGGAATAACTCACTATAGGAACACTCACTATAGAAAAAACAGTATCTTCAACAAACTGCTGGTAAAATTGGATCATCCAGTTTTTGTATTTCCAATTTCTCTTCTAAAAATTCACATTTTAAAAATATTTCAACCTATGTGATTTGGTGAAATAACTTTTAGAATTTTGATATGTGGTGCTCAAGAGATAGCTCCATGCTTAAAAGCACAAATTGCTATTTCAGAGGATCCGAATTTGATTCCCAGCACCCTCTTCGGGTGACATAGAAGCATGTATAACTCCACCTCCAGGGAGATTCAATGCCACTGACCTCTTTGGAAACCTCCAATATCATGCCCTCTCCACACACAGACATATGCACATACACATAACTAAAAACAATAAAAATAAATTTTAATATTTTAGATATATTTCTATTTGATTGACCCTTTTCTTCTAATATTGTTTCTTGTCCTAAAATGCTTCTTTTCTTGATCTGCTACAAAACTTTCTTTTGTTTGGTTTTTATGAGTACTGTCTATATTATTTTTATTTTGTTCACTTTAATACTATTCTCTTTTAATCAATATAAAATATTTAAGTTCAGGTTTTAAAGAAGTATTCAGACAATATATGTTAGATTATATAAATTATTGTAATCACCATGTTTTATATAATCCCTTACTGGAATCCTGATGTTGCTAAGATACTTTTTGTTTCATTTCCTAGATAACTTTATGTTCACTTCTCAACTTATGTGTTTTAACTTGCTCCCCATGTATTATTGTAATACTCTCTTAGTGCTTACCCTCGTGATTACAATATATACACTTTATTTAGTAGAATTTAATAAAAAGTATTACCTACAACTCAATAATATTACATCTGTAGAATTTGCAAAGTCCCACCATTCTTTGCATCTGAATCACTGTTGTCCTGCATCTTAACTCTTTGTACAGTTTAAAGTAAAATGACATTGCAAAAAATGTTTTGAATTAAAAATATTTTTGATTATTGGGAATGAGTTTGGGCAGATATATTTATGAGAGAGCTGCCAAACAGAAATAAAGCCTAGCTAGGCTTGGTGGAACAGGGCTTGAACTCCAGCACCCACAAGGCAAAGGCAGGCTGAACTGTGGTTTCAAAGCCATTCTAGTCTGCATAGTAATTTCTAGGCCAGCCAGGGTTACATAATAAGACATTTTTCAATGTTAATAAATGAATACATAAATAAATGAGAAAAAGAAAGCCTGTTATACTCTGATGACTTAATCCTTTGAAATCTTGAGAGATGAGAGATAATCCATGCTATTTCTCAATTTCTGCCCTATAGAATTGTGAGTTCTTAAATGGGTGTGTTTTAAGCCAGCATATTTGTATTATTTAGCAACCAATAATAAATACTTGATTGTATTTGACAAATTATTTTTAATGTATATTTTTATTGAATTTTTGCACATTCCATATAAAACATCTTAATCACATTTAGACCCCTTTCTCATCTGTACCCCCTGACAGCCCTCCACCATATTTCATGCATTTTTTTCATATATTTTAAAGCCTATCAAGTAACGTTACTATACCCAGACATCCCTCAATGCAGGTTCATTCTAGTCTAGCAAGCCTATTTAGAGTCTCTACCTTAAAGATGATCAACTCTCCTTCATCCAGCAATAATAAGCTGTGAATAGTTCTTCCACTACGGTTGGGACCTGCTGTCCATTTCCACAGTTCTATGCTGGATTTTGTTTCATTGAGCTTGTGTGGGCCTTGTGCATGCTAGCACCACTGCTGTAAGTTCATATGTGCAAGGTCCCGGGAGCTTGTAAGAATATGTTTTCTTATGCTCATGTACTTCCTCTTCTGGCTCTTACAATCTTTCTGTCCCCTCTCTTCTACAATTGTCCCTGAGCCCTGGGTGGTTGAAGTTTAATATAGAAACCCTGTTCAGGAACCCACAGTCTGCAGACTCTTATTCTCTACACTTTGTTCATTTGTGCCCTTTTTTGTTTATCAACCTCTGTTGCATGAGGAAGCTTTATGGATGAGAGTTGAGAGATGAATTAGGCATACCTGAAAATTGTCTTTTCATGCTATAGTGCTTTTCTTTCTCTGAACTTAAGTATAGTTATATTGAACTGATCTATCCTCCAATTCAATAATTATTTTCTTGTTCTAATTAATCTAATGAATTCCTAAATTTACATATTACACCTTTCTGCTCTTTATATTTAGTTCGTATTTATGTTTTTTAATTATCTAGTGAGATTATCCAGTTATAATGTACCTTATGTTTTTATTCCATTATTAGACATTTTTAAATTTTTAATTTAATTTTAATATTTATAAAAGCAAATTATCAAACCCATCACTATTCTTTCCCCTCCAATTTTATCCCTATGCCCCCACCATTACTGTCTCTCAACTTCATGTAGTCTATGGTCTATTCTTTTAAACCTACAGAGTTGAATTTGTGTTGGCCATATATTCTTGGGTATGGGGCCATCTACTGGAGCCTGTGGAGCGTCTCAAGGCCTGCATCTGTGAAGAAAACTGACTGTCTCCTAATAGCTGTTAGTTACCAACAGGTCCTCAGCTAGGAATGGGAATTCATGACCCTGATCCCCTCTCCCGCCCATGGATCTTGTGATAGTCTTCTACATGCAGTTACAGTTGCTATAAGTTCAAGTGTGCAACAGTGCTGTTATGTTCAGAAAATGCTGTTTTGTTGCTATCATTCACCACCTCTGGCTCATAATCATTCTCCCCCATCTTCTTCAATGATCCATTTGTCTTGGAATGAGCAGGTGTGGTGTAGATATCTTTTTTAGGGTTGAGCACTCTGCAGTCTCATATTCTCTGCATGTTGTTAAGTTGTGAGTCTCTGTGTTGATTGATATTTACTGTTAAAAGGAGCCTCTCTGATGATGTTTGAGAAATGTTCCAATCTAGGAATACAATGATAAGTACTTAGGGGGAAGTTTAGTACTATGTCCATTTAGCAATATAATAATAGCAGGTTCACCCTTAAAGCTCATGGCCTAGGAAGCCACAGGTTTTTGGCTCAGTTAATGGTATTAGACATTAATATTGTACAATGAGTTTTACATTCAGTCAGAATGTGGTTGATTACTCCCATAACATTTGTGCCACTGTTGCACCAGTGGGCCTATCTTGCCAGGCCAGTCATATCAGACCCCTAAATGGTTAACAGCTAGATAAGATAGTTAATTACCTTTCTTCCACAATGTTGAAACTTCCAAGTTGGTATCAGTTTGATTTCTCTATGTCCCACAAGTCAAGTTTTTGATATCTTCTGAAATAGGTTCTTATCATCAAGGTCTGCAAGGTAACCAAAACCAATTTCAAGTGCCTGTAGTGTTGGGGGGGGGAGTTCTATAGGGGTTCACTAATGAACAGCGAGAAAAGAGGTATGCTATACATGACACCAGGCTTTTTATTCAAAAATTTATGTTGTCTGTGAGAGTCCTTGTCCCTCCATCATAGTGTCGTGTTGTTAGTTTCAGTGTGCTTGTCTTTCTGGACTGTTTTTGTAAGTTTTAAATATTATCTTTTTAAAAACTATTTTATGATTTTTAATTTTTATGTGTATGAGTATATTGCCTGCATGTATGTGAGTACACCCGTGTCATGCAATGCTGTGGAGGTCAGAAGAGGGCTTTGGATTCCCCTGGAACTGGAGTAAAGGACAGTTCAGAGACGCCATGTGGGTGCTGGGAATTGAACCTGGGTCTTCTGCAAGAGCCGTCAGTGCTCTTAACCACTGAACCATCTCTACAGCATTCTCTTTATTAAACTCTTTTTAATCACTCATCTTATTAACCTATTTTATGTCAAAGATTATGGTGATTTACAGATTCATTTATGTTTTTACTAGAGATAGTAACTGATTTAAATCCACATGATACATTTCTTTTTTATGTTCAAAGTACTTGACTATCATTACATGTACGATATAGTCAGCACAATGATGGAATGAAAACTTGCTTGAAATAAAAATATTCTGTAATGTTTTAAATGTCTTGAGTTTGATTAAATTTGAACATAGTTAGAACCACAAACTGTTTTTAAATAAATAACTCACCACATAATCATAATCTGTGTTAAAACTGACAATTTATATCAAGTGTTCTTATAAATCTAGGCAAAGATGAAATGGACAGTTTTGCAATGTAAGTTTTATGTTTGTGTGATGAAAATTGATTCAATAAATCATTTATTTTTCTTTGGATATTTAAATTAAATAAGGCA
>NW_008355363.1:1756734-1764234 GCF_000622305.1 Nannospalax galili | reverse complement strand
ATTATGTCACTGAAAACAGCTCAAGCTAATTCAAAGCTGATCTGAATGCTTTTTGGAGCCCTGTTACTATAATTAATCTTCCTAAATTTAGTGATAACTTTGCTTGACATTCAAATTATAATGAATCTTTTTGTGTTCTATGAACTTCCCCTTTCTAACTAAAGTCATACTTGCATTACAAAGATGTTACCTCCTGAGATGCTCATATGATCTACTGGTATTTTTTTTTTTTACCAAGACTTAAATGATCCTAACTTATTGGACAAATAACTACTTTTGAAACATAAAAACTGTTTTCCTCTTTATTATTTAATTGTGTCTTCTTTTGGTTTTTGATTTTTAATCTGCTGAGAATACAGGGCCTTTGGTATGCTAGGCAAGAGCCACACTCCTATCCTGCTTTGACATATATATATATATATGTGCTCGTGCTCATGTGGTATATGTACATGTTCTTGTTAGTGTCTACATGTGTGTACATATGTGTGGAGGAGACAAGGGCCAACATACAACGTCTTCTTTTCTATCTCTCCATTTTTGTTTTTATTTGCAAATGTTTTAAAATTATTTTTAAGTATATGCATGTTTGTATGCCTGTTTGTGGGTATGTGCACATGGAAGCTAGAGGCAATGTATTCCCCAGGAACTAGAGTTAAGGCAGTTGTGAGACACATAATTTAGATGCTGGGAACTGAACTATGGTTCTCTGGAAGATCAATACATGCTCTTAACCCATGAGATATCTCTCTAGTCCCCAAAACATGAACTTTTATAGGCTTTACTCCTCTGTCATTCTAGTAGTTAAGTGATTCCTGCATTGTCATTTGCTCTCTGCTACCATCACAAATCTGGTGTGTCACATCCCTGCACCTCATTATTGATTTTCCAATCATATCATATTCATGCATAGGATTTTCATATATTAAAATGTGAAGACAATAAAGACAAGGGGAATTTGTAAAACTTACAGAGATTCAATATCTCCCCTGGTTTGCCTATATAAATGACTGCAGTGAACTCAAAAAATGGTACACTCAACAAAGACTGTTTACCTAGGACCATGTCAATCCAACAAGAAAATCTATGACATTCTGAAAATTTAAGTTTAAGTCTGAAAGGTTGCCTTTTTGCTACGCTGACAGCTGGAAATGTAGCAGTCTAATGACTATAAGGTTTTACTTTTTAAGCTGAGAGAAAAAGTAATGTGTTAAAGAATGGTTCAAACTAGTTTTATACTTACCATAATATATTTTTATGGGGATAATTACCCAGGAAGTGACTCAAAGTTGATTACTGTTTCCTAAAAACAAAAGAAACAATCACAAAGCAACTTTCTTATTTAAGTATGTAGAGCAGTAAGGAGAAATGTTTAATACAGGAGGCCTTAACACAGATAGCAGAGTATATGTGTTCCAGTAAGAGGGTGTGGGAGGGTGCGGGTGGGAACTGGGGTATAAGGATGATTAAGATTGTTTGAGATATTCTGTAGTAACTACACAAAAAAATTCAATAAAAACAAATTTAAAAAGAAAAACTTAGAAACGCTGAATTGAGGGGGCTAGAGAGATGACTCAAGTTAAGAGCTTGTGCTGCTCCTGCAGAGGACCACAGCTAAGTTCCCAGCTGAATTCCCAGCACCCTTATTAGGCAGCTCACAACTGCTTATAACTCCAGTTCCAGATTGTCCTCGGGAGGCAATGTTTCAATATGACAGAAATAGATTCACAACATGAAGATAGACTTTAAAAAGACTTGAAAGCAGAAAGACTCTTATTTATGTAGATGAGTGAGACCAGCAAGACCCATTTGGATCAGTAGTAGGAAAGGGGAAAAGTAGAAGATAATATTCAGTGAATATGATCGAAGAGCATGATACATATGCATGGAAATGTCATAATAAAACACTTTTTTTAAAATGATGATACACTAATGAGAAAATACACATAAGATACTATAGACCACTTGGGTGTGTCTATTACAAACCCATTATTTTTTCCTACATTATATCCTGTGCCTGCTTGGTAGTCCAAAAGTAAAAAGAACATCACCAGGCTTATCTCCTAAACTTTAATCCAGAACTGTAACACAAAATGAGTTTCATTCTTTTAAGTATCCCAGTCTGTGGTATTGTCTTATTAGGAAAAAAAAAAAAAAACAAAAAAAACAAAAAAAAAAAAACAAAACAGTCTTCAAGAGCAGCTATCTGCTCTGGAATAAGGTTTGTCTTCTTTTCCTATCACATCTCTCAGTTCTATAATTATCTTTCTTATAGCTGCACCTGCTTAACATAGCTGCATGGGACCCCCATGTAAGTAAGTCATATTGAGTGACTCATTTTGTTTTGAAGAATGATTTACTGATTCTACCCGCACTGCTAAAGTTGAAAACACCTGGCCTGACAGAACCTTGAAATAGGTGGCTAATAACTCAGTGAAATCAACACCTTGTGGATCACATAGTGACAGGTTTGATAGAATACTTTATAATAATAAAATATATGCATCAAAATGTAGGGAACTCAGCAAATGTTGCATTCCACATGTACTCTATAACTTTATATAGGACCACGTCAATCCAATATGAGTATCTATGCAACTCTTAAAATTTAAGTTAGAATCTGCAAAGTTTCCTTTCTGCCATGCTGACAACTGGACCTAAAGCAACAAAATGAATGCAAATTATTTGGCCAACTAATAGAGTATGCTCTTCTTTAAACCTGCAGTTATGGCACACACACTTAACACTAGTCTTCCAGGTGTAGAGGGAGTTTGATCTTCGTGGGTTCAAGGCTGCATAGTGAGACCCTGTTTCCAGAAATGAAAGAGTTGAAGGAGTAAGAGAAGGAAGTGAAGGAGGTAGTTGGGGAAGGGGTAGAATGGAAGAATGTGTCTCTACCTAAACAAATTGTATAAGAAAATGTAAAAAATCAATTAAAATAAATGAAGTGAATTAAAATATATCAAATGAATATTCATTTTCATTCCCTCTCAAGCTTCCTTTATGTATTCTTCATCTATCTTCTGATATTTTATCCTGTATGCCCTTTCATCTATTCTTCAATGGAACATCTAAAGTTAGATGCTGGCAGGTTATTGATGCTTATTGGTGTTCCTCAGCCTATGGTATTCATTGAGCATAATTTTCTTTGAGATCCAGCAAATTATGTGTTACACTGGTTTGTTCACTTTCATTGCTAAGTAATACATGTATGCTGTGCATGTAAAACCCTTAACATCTAAGACACTTTGGTTGCTTCCCAATATGGGTAATGACTGTGGAGATGCAATATATAATACTGTACTGGTTTTTGTCTAGATAACAGCTCCATTTCCTTGTGATACATAGGCAAGTGATCTGATCATTGAGTCATTTCATAAATGCATGCTCATTTTTAAATAATCTGATGATAAATTATTAAAGTTGTACTGATTATGTTTTCACCATTAGCAGATCACTGCATCCTTCCCAAAATTTTATTATTGTCACATTTAAAAGAAGTCAGATGTTCTAACAGCTGTAAAGTAAATACATCAGGAGCTCATAATTTGCATTCTCTCGGTTATTAGTAGTTTTGAACATTTCTTTCCTGTGCTGATTTGACATTTTTCTACTCACTTCCTCCAAATATCTTTCAAATATTTTGCCATTTTCTGAAGAAACTTTTATTTTGATGCCTTTCATAACCACAGGCTAGCAATTATAACTTATCAAAAGGCATTGTGGATTTACAAATTTCAATTTTTATTTACCATTACCCATCTAGATTTTTATCTTCTTTCTTTTTTGGTGTTTTTGAAACAGGTCTCCCTGTAGCTCCAGCTGGCCTAGTACTCACTATGTAGACCAGGATGGCCTTTAACTCACAGAGATCCGCCTGCCTCTGCCTCCTGAGTGCTGGGATTAAAGGCATGTGCCACCAAGCCTGGCTTATTAAGATCTTTTACACACCAAAATTATAAATTGTCATTAAGTTCAATTCATTATTTTAAGAATATTTTTATTGATTAAAGAATCTAATGCAGTGTGTTTTATATAATATTCAGAACCCTTCCCCCTTTCACCCCCACCTTGCTGCCTCTCTGACTTCATGTCCTTTAATATTTATTTTTTTTAAAAAATGTATAGTGTGTTAACTGTGTTTCTCAAGGGCTATTGGGTGTGATTCCCTCCCTTGGAGTCTAATCAATCTACCAGGTGCCATACCAGTAAGTAAAACTGACTATCCTTCCCCAGCATCTATCAGTTACCAATAGATCTGAAACTATAACTGGGGCTTCCCACCCATCTCTTCCATTTATGGTGGACCCCTCTCTGGCTTGTGTCTTCACAGGACTTGCGGGTTGTGCAAATTCAAAGGGGTAGGAAATGGGAGAATAGGGCAGAAAAGGGAGTAAGAAGATGGATAACACTAAAAGCTTTTGAAAAAGTCATATGTAGACCTACTAAGGAAGCTTCTTTATGAGAGAGAGAGAGAGAGAGAGAGAGAGAGAGAGAGAGAGAGAGAGAGAGATTAATTGCAGTACCCTGTAACATGAAAGGCCCAATGCCAGGAACGGGCTTCTACTTTCGGAGTTATGTACTGGAGTGATCCCATAGACCCTCATAAAATGTTGTCTATTGCCACTGCACATCACTATCCACCAGAACTGGACAGTAAGACCCTATTGCTGAAGGCACTCCGTACCTGAGCTGCAGAACAAACAGGGAGAAATCCAGCTGCTATGCATTATTATTGGCAAAGAAAACATAATCAGTTTATCATTTTCATTGATCATAAATTTTGTGGCAGTTACTGTTAGGTAGCTAGTTTAGTAGTAGTAGGATGAGAAAACAACAGCTCTGGAGTTGTCCCTCATAAGCAACAGCTTGTAAAATTAAGGACTGCAGTTTTTAGGACTCTAATTACTGGCTAGAGAAATTGGACCTGATTCATACCCCAGCCCTTGGAGGAGATATGATATCTTGTTTGCTAAAGAGCAGTTATACTTTATAACTGTCCAAACCAGATCCAGGAGCCCTAAACCTTTGGAGATTGCTATAAAATTCAGCCTTTGTTTCATCCTATAAGAGAAAATCCATACAGTCTGACAATCACCTGGACAGGAAAGTGCCCCTCAGGAAAAGCCATTTTATAGACCTCAGAAATAGTTTAAAGCTTGCCTAAAATGTAAATCAGCACCACATTTTCTTTGGCCATTGTCTCCTCTAATTCTCTGTGAGTGTGTTCTAATTTACTACATAGTAAATTTTTCCATTTTCTATAGTACACTGTGTGTATTTCATCTCAGTTATTTTGATGGAGAACAAAAGGACCAGGAACGGGCAGGAGAGATAGCTCAGCCATTAAAGGCTAAGGCTCACAGTTAAAAGGATCAAGAAGCCAACTGATTGCATACCAAAGTCCCGATGATAATGTGAGGGCTGTTTGGTAACACTTAGGGCTGAAGATTTGCTTCTATAGACATTTTTTTTTTCTAGGACAGAGTTTTATCATTTACATTAAAGAACACAATCACTCTTGAATTAATTTTTGTATGTTATGTACAAACTCTAATATTATTTTTGCAACAAATGTATAAAGAATCCAGCACTGTTCATTTAAAAATTAATTTAATTTACATTCCAATTATTTTTCCCCCTTTATCATAACTCAGTGGTGGCAGGGACTCAGGGAGCAGATTAGAAACAATGAGCACATTCCATAGCATGAAAAGACCGAAGCAAAAATTTTTAAATGGCTGCAGGAAGAAGAGCAGTGATGGAGAAATCATGAGAAACCAGAAATAATAGTCTCTGAAATCCAGAAAGGTTGTGTTTTTTATTGTTAAAAGCTGGTCAAGGTGGTGAAAACAAATGACTGCAGAATGCTCACCATTAAAGTTGACACCAATTTCACCCCTTCCAAGGCTCAGGGAACAGAAGACGATACAGAAGTATGTAAGAGTCCACCCTTAGGTAGGAGGTCTATGAAAGGCAACTTTATGGGCATGGTGCAAAAAGGCATGCATGAACTCATAATAGCTGCAGTTTGCATGACCAGGTCTGTACACAGAAATCACTGGCATGAATTCAGCCCCAAATAAGTCATTTGTCTTAGTTCTCATGCTGGAGGGCAAGGCAGATCAATACCTTAATCACTGTGGAAAGATACATCAAACAGCAATGTGGTATTTTCTGATCACAGCCAGAATGAATGTCATCAAGGAAACTGTAAACAAGTACTGGTGAGGATGTTTGGAAAAAGCGATTCTATGTATTCTTCATAATAATGTTAGTACAATCAGAGTGGATATTCAAAAATATTAATGGAAAACTACTGTATCATCTAGCTTCAACACTTCTTGGTTTATACTTCAAATACCCAAATTTTATACTGTAGATAACAGTATATCCATAGTATCATGGCACTATTCACAACTGGTGAGACACTGAATCATAGCACTATTTAAACAATCAAGATATTAAATCATTTTCTTTTTGTATAATTTTTAAAAATTTATTTTAAATTTGTGTGTCTGAGTGTTTATCCTGTATGCATATAAGGGCATGTGTATGATGTAGTTCACATAAAGGTCAGAAGAGGGTACTGGATCCCTTGAAACTGGAATTAGAGATGGTGGTTAGTAGTTGTGTGGGTTCTGGGAGCCAAATCCAGGCCCTCAGCAAGAGCAGCCAATGTTCTTAAACACTAATCCATTTCTCCACACCCATGTAGTTTTTAAAGAAAGATGGCACAGTGGGTAAATGTGCTTGTTGTCCAACCTGATAACCTCAGGCTGCCAAGCCTCATAATCTGATTATGATCCCTGGTACCCCTCAAGTTGCTTTCTGACCTCCACATATTCACTGTGATACATGAATGCCCATCACTCACACATACACAAATAAACAAATATAATGAAATTTTTATAAAGAATCGGAGAAAAGCTCCTACCCTCAGGCCTCTCTTGGGGTAAGTCTACCGTGGAGATCTCCATGCCTTGATGCCCACAGCCTCATTCACCCTTCCATCTCCCCCGCTGTTCTCTACTCTTAGTTTGGGCCCTGCGCCATGCCTAGTCTTGGGTCCACAGACACCTGGGGAACCAATACTGCTTCCTGATCTTTTTCACCCAGACCAACTTAGTACCTTCCTTGGGCCCCAGGAGCACTGCTTCTGGACCTGGCCGAGCCCTCACCTCCCTCTACTTCCCTGGTCCTGCAACACCTGCCAGCCTCTTTCTGGGGCTGACAGCCTCTTTCTGGGGCTCCGAGGCTCACCGTTCCTCTCCTTGATCCTTTGTATCCAGTACAACCCAGATACTCAATCCACCCCCTGGAAAATCTTGGGGCTTCTTCCCTCCCCATCTGCCTTTGCATCCCTGCGTGGCACAGCCACAACCAGGATCTCAGGTCAGTCCAACACCCAAGTTCCGGAGGCCAAAATCATTCTTAGAAGATTCCAGACCTAAGGAGAAAGTCTGAAAACTTCCGACCCACATTGGAATTGGGCGACCGCGG
>NW_008355363.1:1755055-1755458 GCF_000622305.1 Nannospalax galili | reverse complement strand
AAAAAAGTACCAAGCAAATGGCACTAAGAAAAAAGCAGGCGTAGCAATCCTAATATCTGACAAAATAGACTTTAAACTGAAACTAACCAGAAAAGACAAAGAAGGCTATTTCATTTCGATCAAAGGAAGAATCAATCAGGAAGATATTACAACCATGAACATTTATTCACCAAACTCTGGTGCACCCAACTTCATAAAAAAAATACTACAGGACTTTAAGACCCAAATTAATCCCAACTCATTAATAGTAGGGGACTTCAATACCCCACTATCTCCATTAGATAGGTCAACAGGCCAGAGACTTAACAGAGAGACATCTGAATTAAACAAAACCGTATATCAAATGGACTTAACAGATATCTACCGAGTATTCCACCCAAACACTGAAGGAACTACTTTTCTT
>NW_008355363.1:1752346-1753814 GCF_000622305.1 Nannospalax galili | reverse complement strand
CCCACAGCCAACATCATTCTAAATGGAGAAAAACTGGAAGCATTCCCATTGAAATCAGGAACCAGACAAGGCTGCCCACTATGCCCACTTCTCTTAACATAGTACTTAAAACTCCTTGCAAAAGCAATAAGACAAGAGAAGGAAATTAAAGGAGTAATAATGGGAAAAGAAGAGCTCAAATTATCCCTTTTTGCAGATGATATGATAATATATCTAAGGGACGCCAAATATTCCACGCGCAAACTCCTAGAAATTATTAACACATTCAGTAAAGTGGCAGGTTACAAAATTAACCTACAAAAGTCTATACCCTTTCTATATACCAAAGACAAGCAGTTAGGGAAAGGGCACAGGGAAACCCTCCCATTCACAATAGCCACAAAAAAATAAAATAAAATATCTTGGAATAAACCTGGCCAAAGATATTAAAGAGCTCTACAAGGAAAATTTTAACTCTTTAAAGAAAGAAATTGAGGAAGACATCAGAAGATGGAAGGACCTCCCATGCTCATGGATTAGAAGAATTAATATTGTGAAAATGACCATCCTACCAAGAGTCATATATAGATTCAATGCAATGCCAATCAAAATCCCCATGACATTTTTCACAGAATTGGAAAATAGTATCCTAAGATTATGTGGAAGCACAAGAAACCCCGGATAGCCAAAACAACCCTGAGAACTAAGAGCAATGCTGGGCGGATAACTATACCAGACTTTAAGCTCTACTACAGAGCTATAGTCATAAAAACAATATGGTACTGGCATAAAAATAGACCCATAGACCAATGGAACAAAACTGAAGACCCAAATATGAGTAATTGCAATTTTAGCCACCTGATATTTGACAAAGGGGCCAAGAACATTAACTGGAGGAAAGACAGCATGTTTAGCAAATGGTGCTGGCAAAACTAGAATCGAGAGAAGAAGCAACCCAATTAAAAGATGTAATAAGGAGCTGAACAGAAACTTCTCAAAAGAAGTAAAGATGGCTAAGAAGCATTTTAACAGATGTTCAACATCACTAGTAATTAGGGAAATACAAATTAAAACCACTTTAAGAGTGCATCTTACCCGAGTCAGGCTGTCTAAGATCAAGAGAACAAATGATACCAAATGTTGGAGAGGATGTGTGGAGAGGAGGAACACTCATCCATTGCTGGTGGGGCTGCAAACTTGCTTAACCCCTATGGAAAGCAGTGTGGAGAACTCTTAAAAAAACTACAAATGAAGCAACCATTTGACCCAGTTATACCACTCCGTGGCATATACCAAAAGAAATCATCCTATTGCAGAGACACTTGTACATCCATGTTTGTTGCTGCTCTTTTCACAATAGCTAAGAAATGGAAACAAACTAAATGTCATTCAACTGATGAACATGGGGTACATTTACACAATGGAGTTGTACTCAGTGATGAAGAAAAACAAACTCATGAAATTTTCAGATGAATGGATGTAACTGCAA
>NW_008355363.1:1750674-1750990 GCF_000622305.1 Nannospalax galili | reverse complement strand
ATACCTTCAGTCGAGTTGTTGGCCAGGATGGATAAAGGCCCTTCCAGATAGCAACCCAACATACTACTTGAAAAATTAACCACAGACCCCAATTCTATCCAAAGGAATACTGACAATGGATTGCCGTAGATGAGGAACAGCTGATCTTCCTGGAACAGGGACCTCTGGCTGACTAGATTTACCAGAAGGGCAGAGAGGGGGGAATGGATGGGGTGCTGACAGCACAGTGGACAGTGGCAGGGATGGCAGAATATGGAGGCTGTAGTGGGAGAGGAAGGCTGTCTATCTGACGAGTTTAAGATTCACGGCAGATGCC
>NW_008355363.1:1747154-1750412 GCF_000622305.1 Nannospalax galili | reverse complement strand
CAATTTTGAAAGAGATGTACCCTAGCTCAGCAAAACGTTATTGAATAGGTTAATGCTGTTGTAATGAAATGCTTCTTCTAATTAAAAAAAAAAAGAATCAGAGAAAAAATTCAATTGGCAGTAATTATGGGGGTAGTTTCTGAACTCTTGATTCCATTGCATTTATTTATATGTCTGCCCATACTGTTCATTTGTGAAGTTATGTAGTAAGTTTTACATGTCTTTTGTTTTTATTTTGTGTATATTAATGTTTTTCCTACATGTATGTAGGTATACCACATGCATACAATACCTGTGGAGATCAGAAGAGGGCATAAAATCTCTTGAAACTGGAGTTACAGCTAGTTGTTATTTGCCATGCGGGTGCTGGGAGCTGAATCCGGTCCTCTATAAGAGCAGCAGAGTTCTTAACTGCTGAGCCATCTCTCCAGGCCCATGTAGTAAGCTTTATAATCAAGAAATAAGCACTGGCATGAAGGCTCAAAGGGTAAAAGAGCTTGCTGCTGCCCAACCAGATAACCTCACTTCAATCCCAGGGCCCCGCACTGCAAGAGAGGACTGACTTCTGAACATTGTCCTCTCATTTCCTCATGAGTGGTGTGGCATGTATACCAACACACACACACACACACACACACACACACACACACATACACACACTACACAAAATATAATGAATTAGAAAAATGGCCCTAAGAACTTTGTTTTTGTCAGGAGGCAGATGTTACAGTTTTCTTGTTTTATTTTATTCTTCTTTGGCTTTGTGACAAAGGCAATGCAGAATTTGCATAATGTGTTTAGAAGACTTATGTCCTCTTCTATGGTTTGGAATAATTTTAAAAAAAATGGCACCGGTTCTTTTTTAAATACATTATAGAGTGCATTATGATCACATACGATGCAGAGTTTCCTGTTTGATGGGAATAAAAGAAACATTTTTTGTTACTGATTTGGTCCTTTCACATGTTATTGACATTCTCAGGTATTCTAATTCTTTGTGACTCAGTCTTGGTGATGTGTATGTGTTTAAGAAGTTGTCCTTTTCTTTTACATTATCAAATTAGTTTGCTTAATTATTTGTAATAACCTATCTTTTCCATTTATGTGGTGCCAGTTATAATATTGTTTTCTTTTCTGATTTTATGTGATTCTTCTCAAACTACTCAAGAGTTTGTCTGGTTTCTTTTATTTATGTGTTCAAAGAACTAGTGCATTGATGGTTCATTCATTTTATACACACACACACACACACACACACACACACACACCACTTGTTTATTTGGGAGACATGGTCTTGCTTTGGAGTACAGACTGTCCTGGAACTCACTGCAGTCTTCCCAAATGAGCCCCCCACTTGCTGAGACTATAAGCACGTGCCACCACACTCAGTGTTTGGTGATATTTTGCATTGTTTTTTGTTTCATTATTTCTGCTCTAATTTTTACTCAATTTTACCCCGACTAACTTCATGTCCTCTGGTTGCTTGATAGGTTGCTCCTCCATGAGTTATCTTGCCTTTGTCCTAGTTTTTCATGTGGCACTTTATTGCTATAAAATTTTTTATCTGTACTGTTCTTGTTATATATCACAGCTTTGTGCTTTGTGGCTCCATTTTCATTTTGTTAAAGAAATGTATAAACGTCCTTCTTAATTTCTTCCTAATGTAGTAGTTTTTCAAAAATAAATCTTTTAATTTTCATTTATTTGTAACCTTTCCAAAGATATTCTTGTTGATTTGTCAACAGAAAATACAAATGTCATATTTTCAATTTTTTAAATGTGTTGAGGCTTATTTAGTGACATATTATATGATCTTTCCTAGAGAATTTTCAAAGAACTTATTTTTAAAATGCATATTCAGCAAATATTATATGAACAAATCTGGGGATGTCCCTTAGGTTCACTTAGACTACAATGTAACTCTGATAGTTCTTCATTGATTTTCTGACTAGATTAGATGTACACTGCTCAAAGTGGGGTTTTAATTTATCAAGTAATATTATATTGGAATCTACCCATTTTTAGGTCTATTAATATCTGTTACATTCAGGTGATCCAATATAGCATGCTTGTACACTTAGAAATGCTACTTCCTTATGCTGAATTTACCTCTTTATAATAACAGTGATTCTACTTTTCTCTTTAGTGTATGTGATTGAAAATCAATTTTACTTGATATAACTATGGTAAAACTTTTCTTTTATCTTCTCTTTGTATGAAATGCTATATCCTTTCACATTCAGGTTGTGTGTGTCTATAAATATAAAGTATTTTTTCTGATTTTCTTATGAGAATCATAAAGATAGAACTTTTTTTATCACAGCAACCAAATCTTTATCTCTTATTTAAAGGATTCAGACCATTTATATTAAGATATTTATTCACTGGGAATATTTTTCCATCCATTTTGTAATATTTTTGAGTATTTCTGTAATTTTCTTTGTTCTTTTACAGTTTCCCTTGGTATTTAAGTCACTTACCAGATCTGATAGAATATTTTTATACTTTGCATATTATTTTTTGCCATAGATTTTTGTTTTGCGGTTACCATGAGTTTACATCAAACATCTTTATAAAATGACAACTTATTTTGAAATGACATCAATATAACATAAACTTTGTTTTTTGGAGACAGGTTCTCCTGGCAACCCCAACTGGCCTGGAACATGATATGTACCAGGCTGGCCTTGATTTGACAGAGATCCCCATGTCTCTGCCTCTCAAGTCCTGGAATAAAGAGGTACACCACCATAAAATTATAAAAGAGGAGAAAAAGAAAAATGATAATAAAACACATGAAAATATAATAAATGAAACTGAACAATGGCATTTCACTGGTCCCCATATTTTAGTTTTGCTGTAATTGCTGAGACACAGTGTTCCTCTTGCCCAAGCTGGCCTGGATCTCACTTTGTAGTCCAGGCTGGACTCAATTCCTCTGCTTTCTGGGATTAAGGGTGTATTCCATGAAGCCTGGCTTCATATATCAGTTTTTGACATTACATTTTACATCTTTCTACATTGCCCATCACTCAGTATACTAACTAACTTACATAATTTTTGTAAATATTTTATTTATTTTTATTTTATGTGTATGAGTGTATTGCCTGCGTGTACGTGAGTGCACCCCTGTTGTGCAACACTGTGGAGGTCAGAAGAGAGTGTAAGATTCCTCTGGAATTGGAGTTAAGGATGGTTCATAGCTGCCATGTGGGTGCTGGGAATCGAACCCGGGTCCTCTGCAAGAGCAGTCAATGC
>NW_008355363.1:1719078-1747041 GCF_000622305.1 Nannospalax galili | reverse complement strand
CCTCTTTAGAGATCAAAGGGGAAGCCTGCTGTGTTGGCCAAACAGTGGAGGAAATTCTGATTCTCTTGACTTCAAAGACCAGGATGCTTATCAGCTCTGTTCCCTTTTCTCAGGGGCTTGTGAAGTCCATGAAGCCCTGATGGGGACTGGTAGGGCTGCTGTGGTTTGAAACCCTAATATTCCAGCCTTTTGGGTTATAGGTTGGGGGGAGGAGGCTGTTGTCATCTTGCTACTTCCTACTGGACAAGGTCGACATGGGGGGAGGCTGGATTAGGGGCCCACTAGACAGCAGGGTTTCTCTCTCTGTGCATCTGAACAGGATCCTCGATGGTTGACAGGTGTTTGTATACATGTGAAGGGAAGGAAAGTAACAACTGATTAAAATTAGTATGTGTTAGTTTTCGGATTTGGTTTTGAAAATATCTGACAAGGCAAGGAGCAATGGTTAACACCAAGGTGATAGAAAGCAGAGGGCCCAATAAGGGCAGAAGCCAAGGAGTTAGTCCTGTAAAAATGTCCCATTGAGATGACTGTTGGTACTGGGAATTTTTAAGTGAAAGATTTTTTGCTACCTGTTTGAGTTGTTCTATATCATGTTTGACCTTACCGGATTGGTTGATAAAATAACAGCATTCTTCACCCAGAAAAATACAGGTTCCCCCTTTTTCTGCAGTTAATAGATCCAGGGCTCTCCTGTTCTGGAGTGCAACTTCAGCTAGGGAGGATAATTGTTGTTGTAGGAACTGGATTGACTGGGCTGTAGTTTCCACTGTTGAAGTGAGCTCCCATCTGAGGTCCTCCATTTCTTGAGAAAGATGCTGGGTTGAGATGAGCATATGTTCCAAGCCTCCGGCCGCGAGTCCTGTGGCTGCCACTGATGCCAATAGGCTAACTCCTACCAGGACTGCCAAGTTGGCTGACCTCTTTGTTCTGGTTCCTTCTGTCCCTGTGGATAAGACATCATACACCTCTCCTGGTGTGTATAGGGTTAGTTTGGGGATGAGAATGACTGGAACACAGGTGTCCTCAATCCGCCACCATGGCTGAAACCCTGGGCTCCTCCATTGTGATAGTCATAGAAGCGGTGGGGGCCGAGAAGCCAGGGCGTCGTCAGCCTTCAGCTGCCAGGCCTAGAAGGTCGTTCACTGAACCCTGTAAATGAGGCTGGGTCTTGGAGGTGAGTGGACTTCCGTGGCCCAGGAAGGAGGGAGTTAAAGGCATCTTCCAGAATACACAGGCTAAGGGTCCTGTTGATTTGGGGTTGTGAGGCTTCCCATCAACCCCCACCACAGAGATCTGTGAGGGAAAAACTTTACCAGAGTAGGAAGGGAGAACTGACCATGACGTGCCAGTGTCAATAATGAAATTAATAATCTTACCCGCCAACATGGCTGAAACCCTGGGCTCCTCCATCGTGATAGTCATAGAAGCGGTGGGGGCCAAGACGCCAGGGCGTCGTCAGTCTTCAGCCACCAGGCCTAGAAGGTCATTCGCTGAACCCTGTAAATGAGGCTGGGTCTGGGAGGTGAGTGGCCTTCCGTGGCGTTGCAAAGAAGGACAATCAACTCTCCAGTGACCCTGTTGCCCACAGGAAGGACAGGGTCCAGGTGGTGGCCGTGGGTTAGGGCATTGTCTTACCCAATGTACAATTGCTCCGCACTTGAAGCAGGATCCTGGCGGATGTCGTTGGGCCCCATTGGCATTCGAAGTGTTCTTGGGAGGAGCCCTTAGGACTGCAGCCATAAGCTGGTACTTTTGTTTGGACAGGGTAAGCTTGTCTGCCTTCTCCTGTTCCTCTTGGTTATAAAATACTTTAAATGCCATGTCCAACAGATCTATCATGGGGGTTTCAGGGCCCTGTCTAAGCACCTAAGTTTCCTTCTAATATCTGGAACTGATTATAAGATAAAGTGATGGTGAAGCATAAGCTGTTCCTCTGCAGACTCTGGGTCATACTTGGTATACTGGACCAGAGCATCAGTGAGTCTGTCCATAAACTGAGCTGGGGTTTCAGCAGACCCCTGAGTAACCAATCTAAGCTTTTCAAAGTTAACTACCTTGGGGGGTGAAGCTCTCTGAAGACCTGTCAGAAGATAAGTGCTCATGTGGTCCCTGGCTGCTCTACCTGGGGAAGGTCCTACCTGACCTCCTGGTGGGGGTTGGTAATCTCACCCAGGGTCCTGAAGGGGAACTGCCTCACTGCCAATAGGGTGAGCTTGGTTAGTAGAATGAAGCTCATTGGCATATTCCTGTGTGGCTGTCCAGACCCTATGTCTCTCATCAGGGGTGAGGGTAGACTGGAGAATCATAAAGAGATCATGCCAGGTTAGATCATAGCTGCGAGTAATATACTTAAACTCTTGTATGAAGTGAGTAGGATTAGTGGAAAAGGAACCGATTTTAGGCTCTAGTTGAGAAAGATCCCCAAGAGAGAAAGGCACATGGACTTTGACAATCCCTTCCATGCCTGCCACCTCCCTGAGGGGAAAAATGCCATGGAAAGGGGGCTGAGACTGGGTGTGGGAATGAGTATGGGTTGACACGGGAGAGAGGTTGGGAGGAAGCAGAAGAGAAGTAGAAGGGGAGTGCTGGGAGGAAGCTGAAGTGGGAGAGATGGGAGGAGTGTCCTGTCCATGAGAGGATGTAGGGGCAGGGGCATCTGAGGCAGGGTCTGGAGTTGAAGTAGAAGCAGATACAGGAGGGGTAAATGGGGTATTTGAGGTAGAAGTCAGACTTGGGGAGACTAGGGAGTATTTGGTAATGAGGTGTTTAAGATTTTGGATTTCCTTGATTAAAGGGGAATTGAGAGAGTGAATGTCAGACTCAGAATGCTGAGAAAGGGAGGGGGAAGATTGCAGAGAGGGAGTTTGAGGCAGAGAAGGGAGGGGAGTTGGGCTGGCCCCTGGACTGGAAGGCAAGGGAGGGTATAGTGATAGGAGGGCAGGACTTGGTTGTGCTTCAGGCTCGGGAGCACGGGGGTCCTGGGGCCGGGTTCTGATAGGGGGCAGGTTATCAGGTATGGAAGGATCAAAAGCAGACTCAGAGGGGTAGGGAGGAGAGATGGGGGCAAAGGCCCCTGGAGTTTCAGGATCTGGTGGGACTCCCTTAGCCAGGAGAACCTGGTGGGAAGAACATTTGACACAGAGGGAGGGATTAGCACGGAGGTCAAGAAAGGCGTGGATGTAGGGTAGGAAAGCGAAAGAAGAGTTAAAGACCTCAGCTGGTGGGTGGGGGAACAAAAAGGAAGATTACAGAGGAGAGAGAGAGAGAGAGAGAGTGGGGGAGTGGGAGAGAGAAAGCAGGAAGAGAAAGGTTTGGCTTAGGTCACGTAAAAATGAGAACGAGAAGAATCAGGCAACAAAACAAAAGCGTCCTTTTTTTTTGTATTGCTGATTCGAGTTGAATTCCCAAACCCCAGGGCAGCGTCCTGCAATCACTGGGGGGGGGGATACGAGTTGTGCATGTCCCTGCCAGTGACCACAGTGTCCTGTAGTCAAAGGCAGGGCGGAACCTCCCACACACCGGTGTGATTTTGAGCAAGTAGAAAAGAGTTGGGAGAGGTTCAGCAATGTGGTGCATGACCAGCCAGTAGGAAACAAAGTAGAAGGTAGTGGGCCTGGAGGCCAAGATGGGCCGGGAATGGAGACGAATGGAGAGGACTAGATGAAGCTCAGAGTAGCCAATGAATGGAGGGAGAGGAGAGAGAGAGAGAGGGAGAGCAAGAGAGAGAGAGAGGGAGAGAGAAAGAGAGAGAGAGAGAGAGAAAAGATGAGATGTTGGGGAAAAGCAAAAGATGGCAGGAGTGAGGAAGGAAAGGGAGCTAAGGTAGGGAAAAGGATTTGAGTGTGATGGGGAGGCAGGTCTGACTCCCAGGTGGGCGTGGACAAACACAGTAACTGTGCCGGGCAGTTCAATGGTCGCAGAAACCTGTGTTGTCCAGTGGCTGTGAGTGAGGTCTGGGAGTGACCGAATTTGATTGGAAAGGAGATCAAAAGAGAACTGGCAGAGAGTAGTGAAGGGGAAAGGGGAGAGAGAGGGAGAGAGAGAGCTGAAAGGAATGGGAGAGGGGAGAGAGATAGAGGGTGGAAGTGTACCTTAATGCTGAATTAGTGGTGTTCGCAGAGGCCAGTAACGACAAGAGAGTCCGAAAGCTTTATGTGCGAGGTCCCTTCAAGTAAGATCCGAGTCACGGCACCATCTGATAGGTAGAGAATGGGCGGGAGCGAGATTTATTTTGCACGGGGCACCTTTCCCTCGGGAAGGGAAAGATGTCAGCTCACGGGTTGTGAGCTGGGACTTTACATATGGGGGCTTTAGGGTGTGGAATCAGGGAGGGGGAAGCAGGTAGGATTAGGGTGTGGAATCAGGGAGGGGGAAGCAGGTAGGATTAGGGTGTGGAATCAGGGAGGGGGAAGCAGGTAGGATTAGGGTGTGGAATCAGGGAGGGGGAAGCAGGTAGGATTAGGGTGTGGAATCAGGGAGGGGGAAGCAGGTAGGATTAGGGTGTGGAATCAGGGAGGGGGAAGCAGGTAGGATTAGGGTGTGGAATCAGGGAGGGGGAAGCAGGTAGGATTAGGGTGTGGAATCAGGGAGGGGGAAGCAGGTAGGATTAGGGTGTGGAAGTGTTTTCTTTTTCCTCTTAAGATAAGAGGAACTCTGTTTATCTTATCTTTGGAGGTCAGAGGAAAGGCAGGCTGCTTCTCAGCAGAGTTTGTAGGTCCCTGTTGGGGAGGGGGTGGAGCTGCTATTTGGAACCCTAACAATGTATATGCATGTATTGCCTGCATGTAGGTAAGTGCACCCGGGTTGTGCACAGAAGAGGGTATCTGATCCCCTGGAACTGGATTTACAGACAGTTGTTAGCTGCCATGTGGGTGCCGAGATTCAAACCCAGGTCTTCTGCAAGAACATCCAGTGTTCTTAACCACTGAGCCATCTCTCCATACCTATATAATTTTAATTGCTATAATTTTAGTATCTATTCTAAGGAAAAAAGTGTTATATATAGCATGCCTGTAATATCAAATCATTCTGAATTTGAATTTATAATTCCACTGTATGGTGAGTCTTAGGCTTTCCTATGCTTGCTTCATGCAAAAAATGCTTTTCATGTATTTTGAAGAACTTATTTTAGTATTTCTTATAAAATAGATCTGGTGGAGATACATTCCCTCTGTGATTTTTCAAAGAAAGTTGTTAACCCTCTTCCATTTCTAAAAGATAGCTTTTCTGGGTACAGTATTATTGGTTTGCATTTTTCTCCTTCAGTAGTATTAAAATCTCTTGGGACTTTCCGGCAAACTATAGAGTTGTTACTGAGAAATAAGTTTCCACTCAAACTGGGATGGTCTTATGTGTTATTTATTTTCCCCATAGCTTTGAGAATCTTTCCTTCATCTTTCACCTATGAGACCGTGATAATGTGTTGAAATAGACTTAAATTAAATTTGGCTAGTGATCTTTTCTCTTCCTTTTTCTCAGTTTATGTTTCCTTCTGTAGGTCTTGGAGGTTTTCTATATCATTTATTTGAAGTAAGCATTCTATCTCTGACATTCTTAAGTACTGTTTCAACCTCAAAATCCTGACTATTTCTCTTTTGATAGTACCCCAGTTGTATTACTTAATTTTCTTGTTTCCATGACAAACTAATGGATAAAAACGAACATATGGAAGGAATTATTTATTTTGGCTTGAAGTTTGAGGAAATAGTCCATAATGATGGGAAAGACATGACAGAAGGAGCTTGGTTCACCCAGTCACATGGATTCCACAGTCATAGACAGAGATGATTGCTGGTAATCGCCCAGCTATCTCCTTTTTCCCTTTGTGTGCTGTCTGGAAAACCAGCCTGTGGAATGGGACCACACACATTCACAGATAAGCCCATATACCTTATCTACAGTACCCAATCTGAGTTCAGACAATGAGGTTCTGTCCAATTCTGATCACCATCATGAGTGGTCCAGCCCTACACTCTGTCACCGATGAGACAACCAAGGCTGCCATGCTAAATTATATCATGAGCCTTCAGCAGCTAACATCAGTACAAGATGGTCTTACAATAATGGCCTATATTTTTAAGAGCTTGCTATTCTTAAGATGGACCTCTGAAGATTGCACTTCATGCTAGATGAAATATTATCTTAATAGAGTCCAGTCACATGTCTTCCTTTGGGACTTGTGCTGATCCAGAGCCTCTATGCTCAATCAGGTCTAGGTTGGTAATAACATGGATTTCACCAGCATTAGGTTTCACCATCCTAGTACTATATTCCATAGCAAAGTATTATATTACAACCTTATCACATCAACACTGCATATGGTTTTGCACCACTGTACATTACCCAGAGTTGGAGTAGTATTGATGAAGACTTTTGGCTACTGTATTGATTCTAACTTGGGTCTGCTCCACAGGCAAATAAGTCTTTACCTGATTCTGGAGTTGGTCCACTGACTCCATCTGTGAGCTTTTGGGGACTTCAGTTTTTGCTATGTGAATGTTCTTATCACAGGAAACATGACATTGGGCTCTGAGAGTCTCATATGGCATAATCCATGCTCTGTTACCCACTGAGTGGAATTTTATTCACTCTGTTACCTGAATTGAAGGAGAAGTGGATATATGTGCAGTTGTCCAACCCTAAGCTTCACTATGATGTGCCTGGTATGGATTTTCAAGTGTAAGATCTGGATGCAATTCTCTTTTCCTCTGATGAGTGGAAAGCACCTCTTTTCATGCTGCATTGCTTAGAGATGACACCAGGAAGTGACACAGGCAGCTTCCTCCTGGCTTCTTCAGTGTATCTTTTCATTTTCTTATAATGAAAGCGCATATACTATTTTCCTCACTGTCTTTCCTAACCTCTTTTCCCTTTGGTGTGTGAGTAGTCCATTATTATTCAAATCTTTATTTCTTTTCAATGAATATTTTTATTGATTTTTGTGAATTTAATACAAAACATCTTCATCATCTTGATAGCCCCTCTGCCACCCTCACATCTCATAGCCCTCCACCCCACCGGATTTCATGCATTCTGTCATATATGTTAAGGCCTATCAAGTCAAGTTTGCATAATTAGAAGGTCCCTCAACACGAGTGTCTAGTCAGCCTATCTAGATTCTCTCCATTAAGAAGATCAACTCTCCCTTAGTTAACAGTACTCAACTACCAAGAGTTCTTGAGCTAAAGTTGGGACCTGCTGTCCATTTCCCCAGTTCTGTGTTGGTTTTTGTTTGATTGAGTGTGCATGGGTTTTGTGCATGCTGATACCATTGCTGTAAGTTCATGTGAGCAAGCTCCCAGAGGCCTGGAAGACTATTTCTGTAAGATGATGCAACTGATTTAGGTGTATTTTAGTTTTCCAATTTCCTCATACCTGGCTTCTCCTGGATGTCTTAATTTACCAAAGAACAGTACTCCAATTTTTCACAGAACTTTATATATTTTATAATGCATTTCTATCAATAAGCCCTTGACACAAGCTTCTGTGGGACTTTGTCCCCCCTCCCCATTGAGTGGATGAGCCATATTCTTCTACCTGCAAGAGGTCTGAGCCAGACAGAAAACAGCTTTCCAGCAGCCCCCATACAAAGTAGACAATAATCTCTACTCTGTTCCTTTTCATTCCAGGAAGGAAATTGAAATGAGGCTGCCATCTCTTCTATACCAAGACTGTACCATTCTTGTAAAAGAGTGACACAAACATAAGTTAAAATGCCTTTGACTGACTGACTTGGCATGGATCCTGTGCTTAACACCACCACCACCATTGCAGATGCTTGACTGGGTGAGGGGATGGGGGACGGGGGCATGAATGGAAAAGGAGCTCTGGATTTGATTAAGAAGTGTTGTATGAAGTATATAAAAGCTCAATAATTTTTTTAAAAAAGATAAAAAATGCCTTTGAAATTTATTAACATTTTGAATATGAACGTGTTTTCTTAGTTGAGTGTTTGTTTACTTTGCTGCTGTAGCCTATTGACTATTTGTCTGAGCTCAAATAATGTTATGGTAGCTGTTTTGATTTTATTTTAAATTCAGGTGTCCTTGTAGGAGATGTTCACTTGCACCTTCTTAATCTACAGTTTTTCTGGCATTGCTTATACAGTTAGAATTTTAAAATATTATTGTGCTTAATATAATTTAATTTCAGTACTATAAACTTAGTGTAACTCAGTTCCATGTTAAATCATTTGCAATATTTTTACTAAAGAGAGTGCATTTTATATATTATAATCCTATAACTATTATATCGATTCCTTAATGAATTTTTTTTTCCAAATTGGAAAGAATAAAGTTTCATGAATTCAAATGTATTTATACTGTATATTATATTTGCTATATTTTTACCTATTATAGTTGTTCATTAGTCCTTTCAATACTAGCCTATTTACTATAAGACAGAAACATTTCTGATGAATTCTTGTCTTGCTTATCTCATAACGTCTTAATTTATCCTTGATTTTTTAATCATAATTTGTTGAATATTATATTCTTCACTGACAGAATTTTTGGTATGTTTGCTATGTTACTTATTTCCTTCCTCATGGTTTTGGATATGCTGTTAATTGTTAATCTTAACTTAGAATCTAATCTACATGACGTGTGATTTTTTTCTCTTCCTTCTTTCAGAATTTGAAATGTCTTCGGAATTCAACCATTGAATATGATGTCTATACACAGATAAGTTTGAATTTATTCTATTTGTGTCTGTGAGCTTTCTAGATGTATAAACTAGTCATTTTCATTAAACACGGAAAGCTCTTACTCATTATGCCTTCATGTGTCCATTTTGTTTTTAATACTGTTCTTCTGGATGGTTATTTGCTTTACATGTGTTCCACATGTAAAGATCTGGTAATCAATTGAACTACATTTTTTTTTTCATAATACATATGTGGTTGAACACCTTTACTGACTTTTAAAACTTCTGTTAAAAGTTTTCTGTTTCTAAAACTAGCTAGGCATTATTTATCTCTCACATTGTCTAACCCTTCCACCATGGTTTCCCCATTTAAAGTGTCTCCGCTTTTCCCATTTCTCCCTTAATAATACCCTTCTCCTATGGTCCCACCTCTCTTGAGCTCCTTCTTTCCCTTTATCCCCTAGGATCCTTGTATAATATTCCCTCCCTGCCTCCCCTTAAAAGAACCCCATTATTATCCGTATCTCCCTTGTTAATGCCCATTTTCTACTGTTCTTCTCTTTCAGTTTCTTTCTTTTCCTTTACTTCCCTGGTTCCTCTTCATTATCCTGGTTACTGTAGTTATGTCTGGATACATATTCAATTATAAGGACTTGGTACTAGGATCCACATATGAGATGTATCCTTGCTCTGGAGTGTGTTACTGAATATGTTAAAGCAGCAATGAAATGCTTCTTCTAATCGTGGTTATTAAATTTAAAAAATTAAAAAAATAATTCTTCAAAGTATAAAAATTTTCTCCTTAATAATTGAAAAACATTACCATTGAAATCTACCTGATGACTTCATATCCATGCTCAGATACCAGGGATCTCAGAAAGTAACCAACTGTGAATAGTAATAATCAGATATATAGAGATTAGAAACACATGTGTAAAAATCTTAGCGTTAATTGCATTAAAATGAATTTTTCTGTATAAAACTGTATTGTTATAATGAAATGGAGATCTTTTTTAAAGGATAAAACCTCATTCAATTTTATGTCTTATAGGTTTTATACTGAATACAATATTGTCTAACTGTATAAATTCAACTGTAAACCTAAAAAAATTATGGTCAACTTTGAAAGAGATGCCTCTTAGCTCTGGAAATTGTTATTGAATATATCAATGCTGTTGTAATGAAATGCTTCTTCTAATTATGTGGTTATTAAATAAATAATCTAAAAATTGTAAAGTAATAATAAATTAAATATTTTAAAAAATGTTTTCTGTTTCTATTTCTTTGTGCACAGATTCCTCCCTTTCTTATATTGTCTCATGGTTTACAGTTACACTATAAGTATTACTATTTATTTGCTAAAATATTATCACACTTTTTCATGTTTTTAATTCCTTAGACATTTTCAGGAACAATCCTTAATTGCTTGTTTTTATAAAGCTTTTCTGTTTACTTTGTGTCTTTTGACTTGGTGTGAAAACTTGCAGTGTTAAATATTATATTTTGGCCTCTCTGGAAATCGGAATCTCTAATCCTTTTTCCTCTGGGATTGCTTTTGTTAGTTTTAAAATTTTATTGTAATTGCAATTGTTTAGTGATTTTAAAGGGTGAATTCTCTGTGACCTGCATTCCTTGTGAGTGACACTAAAGTCTCTACTCAGTCCAGTGTTCCACTTGTTGGGCATAGTTTTTCTTAAATGCTGCAAAGCAATAAGACATTTATTTTTCCACTTTTAACTGCAAGTCTGTTTTAACCTTCATTTGTTCTTTATTACAAACCTCAAGGTCAAACAAGTGGGAAAGTTCAGAATTTGGCTGTCAGCTTTCCTGGACATGCTGTTGGCCTGAATATGTGAGCATAGTTTTGAGTCTCAGAACATGAAAGAACACTCAAAGGCCCCTATGTGTTTGATTTTTTTCTGTATCTTCAAAATGGTAATTTGAAAGATTTTCTTTCGGCCAGGCTCCTGTTATGTTTCAGGCCACTAGATGCTTTTAACATATGCTTTGGAAGAAAAGGTTTAACTCCAACTTATATCAAATATTTTAAAAATTCTCTGGCAACAGATTTCTTCAAGGAGCAGAAAGATATACTAGTGACAGTGCAGTGAGAAGAAACATTTTTGTAGAGATAACATTTCTGTCCCATTCATGGGTATAAGTCTACTGGCTTGAGGGGAGGGAAATTGGCTGATGAAACTACCACCATTCAGTAGGTTATCTTGAACATATGTTTCTCTTTTTTTCAATATTTTACATAAGTTCCAAGGTCCTGAAATATTTAACTCTGTCAATTTTTGTCAGCAATTTTGCTGCTTTTCTGTATGGGCAAGTACAGGAGTGTTCACTTCTCCATTTCAAACTTCTTATGCTCTCAACCTACTTAGATGTTTAATTTTGGCAGTTTATTTTTCCACCTGTCCTTGAGCTTTTAAAAAATTAATTTAAGATAATTACAGGACCTACTTAGTATGTATATTGCATTCATAATCCAATTCCTAAATTTGTTTTCAAACAAATTTTCACTCATCCAGGTTGAGCAAGGAATGTTTTGGGCAACATTGGGCCTAAAGTTCATAATACCATATTGTACACTTAAAAATCTCAACTTCCTTGTTCTTACCAAAATAAAAAGAAAGGCAAATATTATGTTAATCAGGTGCCAGTTGCATTACATACAAGGATTATTGATTAAAACAAATGTTATCTGACGCCTAATGTTATATTTTTCCATTGTAAATTAAAGTTAGACTAAAATGTAATGTATAGGATATCAGTTAATAAATTTGCTTCCATTAATATATTTTGCATACCATCATATGTTTAATGGTTATTTCAAGAATAGAAATTATACAAAGTTTTGCCTTAAGGCAAAAAGGTAGAAATTGTTTCTTCTATCAGAGCCTGTTCTTTATCAGAACATGATACCATTGTGAGTTGTAATTTGTCAAAAATCTCTGCAAAGTATGTGATTTCCTTGGTTTTGTAAGAAACATAGGACTTTCAAAATATCGTCTATTTAACTAGAAATGTTTACTCTGTATTTGAATGTGTTATATGCTTGATGTTTCTCTGAAACCAATAGTGTCCAGACAACTTCAATTTTCTTATAACATACAACTCTAAGAAACAAAGTCACCATAATATTTTTTTTAATTTGTGCCTTAGTTTCTGTGACTGGGAATTTTTATTCTTTACTTCCAATTATGTTATCCAAATTACAATATGTTTTACTTTGATTAAACCCCTGGAAAAAGATGCAAGTGTCTATAATAGAATAACACTTTTCTAAATAAAGGTAAGTGCAATTTTAATCTTGTGGAAAGTCATGTCTCAAACGTTAAAGAAATTTCTAACTAGCAATGATATGCAGTTCATATATCCTGCTAAGATAATTTTCCCACATTATACTGTTACTTCATACATCATCAACTCTGTTAAAGTTGTGAAAGAGGGTACATGATTATATAACCAACAATATTGAGAAAATAATTTTTTTTGCTTAGATTATCATGCATGAGCCCCACACATGCCACAGTTATATTTGTCAAATATTTAAGCAACAGAGAGATACCTTTGTAGTGACTCTGATTCTCTCCTGGAAATAGAAAAATATTTTCATGTCTAATTTGGTCATTCATTGTTTTCTTACTGAACTTAAGCTTTGATTCTTATATCTAGCAATAAACTTAAAATGCAGTACTTTAGGAGGAAAATTGGCAAATTTCTAATATGTAGGGTAGAAGTCAATGGATTAGGTTGAAGTTTTTAATATTTTTCACACTACTGATTACTGTTTCATTCCTTATTGATTACAATTTCATTCCTGTTTGTTTCATTAAGAAAAATAATTCAGTATGAAAAGCATCGGCATTAAGTTCCTCCATGGCCTAAAGTCAGAGAAAAGTTGGCTAATATGGAAACCCTTTATAACACAGCTCAGTGAGTCAAAACAGAAGGAATTAACAGATACGGCAGATCAATACTTTATAAAATAATCCGTTGCATCTCATCATTTAGATTTATTAGTTTTGCTTGTGAAATGCTGCAAATCTACCTAGTGAGAATTTTGAATTCCTTTTTAAGCCTTTAAGCAAGCAGAGCTTTAAAACTAAGATTTGGAAATAGCCACCAAACACATCAAAACTTAATCTTTTTCCTTTCAGGATGCCTTTACTTCCTTTTAAATACATACCATCAAAATTGAATATGTGGGTATCTTGTCTGAATATATTTCCTTGACCATAGAATGTCAACATCAATAAATAAATGTAGTGTATGAAGAATACCTTGACTTTAGAATGTTATATTTCCCCAAATTTGAGGAAAAGGATTTTATAGCAGAGTTATCAATTAATGTGGACAAACATTTTACAATTTG
This sequence comes from Nannospalax galili, assembly GCF_000622305.1. Taxonomy (NCBI): domain Eukaryota; kingdom Metazoa; phylum Chordata; class Mammalia; order Rodentia; family Spalacidae; genus Nannospalax; species Nannospalax galili. The sequence continues at coordinate 1,734,014 of NW_008355363.1, read as the reverse complement.
GCTAATATCATTCTAGTAGAAAATATCAATTCTAAGCTCTTATCTTATTATTGACACTATGCTACTTGTATAATGCGGAATTAAATATCATTTGAAAATTTAAAATAAATATTTAAAAATTCGTGCTGTTATAAATTAAACCATGGTAGTATCTTCATGTAATTTTTCTGGTCAACAAAATTTAGTACTTGCAACTAAAATACTTCTAACTTTGAAACTCTCCAAATGGAACACCTAAGATTGTACTTATGGACTGTAATCCAGTGCTTGATAGATGATCCATGGTAATTAATAATTATGTAGTAATATAATAATTAAAGGAAATTACTTTGTTCATTAAAACTAAGGGACACTATCTTGATCATAAAGTTGATAGGAGATAAATATAAAGAATATAATAACTTGTTCTTGGTCCCATCAAGAGGTAATTAATGTTGGTACTAATTGGATTTGTCTGAATATAACCTGTTTTCCTATTCCTTTCTTAGCATGAGCATTCACATTCCTATTGACTCATTTGGCTTTCAGTATTCTACTGGTTATTTCTACAGAGATTTTTATATTCACTCTATTTATAACTCAATACTCTTCCATCATGTATAGATTCCACAGAAAAGTGATGCATTCATTCACCTACAGATGTTTAGAACATTCCTTACCTAGACTATTGAGACTAACACTACAAAAACCATGGCAGTGCAGATAGTTCTTCCAATCTTATTTCTTTTTCTTTTTTTAACTTTAAAAAATTTATTGAGAATTTCATACATGTATATAAGATATTTTGATCAAATCCATGCCCACTCCCTCCCCTCCAACTCCTCCCATATCTCCTCATCAATTATTTTGAAAACTTCATATACTCTTTCTTTCTTTGTTTTTTTTTTTTAATGGGGTTTTTTGCTACTCTAACATCCACCCCAAGAGGTAACCCTGAAATCTTTTAGGGATTAGGTAAGAGCTCCCAAATACCTTTGATATTTTTGGCCTTTGGAACAGAGCATGTTGTTAAGAGGCCTAAGGATATTGTGAGTTTTAGCCAAGAAACTGGGTATGTTTTTTAGGGGTCTTTTTACCCTAATGACTAGCCAATTCCTACCTCTTATTCTTAACACACCATCCTCTGGAAAGGTTACCCAAATTGCCAATAGGGAATCTAGATGCAGACCACTCTGGCTTCTTCCATGCTGAACAGGGGCTCAGGGTGAAGCAATTGGGCTACCCCTTCAGTGAGTTTATCTAAAAGACTCCCACATTGGATAAATCTTATCTGTAGGGAGAAAACAAAGACCTTCACTGGTGAATAGGAGATGTGAAGGAGAAGCGAAGGCAAGAGTAGTTAGCATTACAAGTTCTAGTTCTAGGCAGGGAACCAAAAAAAAAGTCACAACTGTACAAATTTCAAATGTTCATATCAGAGTCCAGTGGAATTTCTTGATGAGAGCTTCCAAAAGCATCCCTATATTGGGTTTCTCCTCATTTTTGTCTGCCAAGGTTGTTCTCTAGAGTGATGGACTCAGAGTTTGTTTTCAGTGTTTTCAGGCACTTTGATTCCTGTTGGAGTGGCTAGAATCAGTGTCAGTTCCCTCTCAAAGGCTTTTAGATAGGGGGAGAAAACAAATTTAGCCATCATTTTAGAACAATAGTCGGTTGTCTCCCTTAGCTACAGGTAGGCACTACAATATTGCAGACCAAGATTTGAAGTCTTAAATCTGAGCAGCACTTTCTGCTTAGAAACGAAATCATCAATGAGAAATAATTTATTTTTCTTTAGCTATGTGAAGGAAAGTTTCCAGAAAAATCCCGCATCTTGCACTGAACTTCCTGCAAGGCTGACCGGCTGATTAACACTTCAAAGACTGTGGAGAGTTTGGAATGTTGGCTGATCCAGAGCTCTTTTGCAATTATCTTGGGCTATCTTTAGCCCCCAAAATGGCCACTCCTTGCTCACCTATGTTTCTGAATTAACATCCTCTGACTAACAGATTGTACTGCTTAAGAAACCAGTTCTACCATCAAAAGTCTAAGAATGCCATCAGATAGCATCTGAAATCTCTCTTTTGATCTATATCTGTTGCTTACTGTTGCCACCAATATATTTGAAAAGTCTCTTTATTTATGAATTTTATTTATTTTGTTACTATGAAAACTTCATGAAACAGTTACACATTGGAACATGGAATTTGGGATAACCTGAATCTGTTTTCCTGGGCCGTGGTCACTCATATTTGATTCCAGAATAAATTATCTCTTATCCCCTTTGAGGTCAGAGTTATGCTTTTGTGTCAACAGCTATATATCCATTACTGAGACTCCTGGTGTGCTGGTTTGAATGAGAATGTCCCCTACAGGCTCCATGTTGTTGGACATTTGTCCCTTGTTGGTGGTACTGTTTTAAAAGGCTTTAGGAGGTGTAGCCATGGTGGAGGAAGCATGTGACTGTGAGTGTGCTTTGCAAGTTCTTAAGCCTTCCAGCTTTTAGAAAGGCTTTTTGTGCCTTTCTGAAGAAGTGAGGGCTCAACTCAGTTTCTCCTCCTGCTCCAGTTATTTCATTAAGCCTTCCTGCCATGATAGGCCCTGGAACCATAATCTCAAATAAAATCTTCTGTAAGTTCTTTTCACCATGGTGTTTTAGCACAGCAAAAGAAAAGTAATACATAAATTGGTACCAAGAAGGGGGTGTTGGCCTTAATGAACCTGACCATGTGGGTTTTTGGAGAAATGTGGAAGACTTTGGAAGTTTGAACTAGCAAAGCTGTTGACTGCTGTAAGCAAGCTTAATAGTCCATCCTCTTAGGATCCTGGAAGAATATAGGATTGAAAGCAATGTAATTCTAGAGGGAAATAAAGGACTTAAGCAGTAACTGGGTTATTGAGGTAGAGCCTCCTTGGAGTTTGCCCCCAGCTTGAGAGCTTGCCTGAGGCTAAAGTGAAAAGCAATGGACTAACTTTTTGGCAGAGGAAATTTCAAGACAACCTAATGTAGAAATGGGAGTGTGGATATTAATGGTGAATATTATACAAATCTACAGTGAAAAAGAGAACATGGGGCAAAAATAAATGCAGATTTTACAGTTTGGATTGACAAAGAGCACTTGGAAGATCAATGTTGAAGCCAAGAAATGTGCTGGAGGGGAGGATCTCTTTGATAAGACGATTAATGTGTTTAGGAAGGAGCCTAGGAATTGGCACTTAAACAAAAAAGTACCTTCAGGGCCAGACCACACCCAGATAAGCCTAAAATTTGTGAGAGGAAAATGCCTATGGGGTTTTCTACTCCCAGAAAACCACAGCACAGAAAAACTGCTGGTAATGTGGATGAAGCTGACCAGAGTCCACCCCTGGATGACAGCTGAACTTGGTAACAATATTTTCATCTATTTCCATTTTGGAACAATCTTTATCTTACCATGCAAAATCCTTTTTTTTTTTTTTTTCTGGTCTTTTTGAGACAGGGTCTCCCTGTAGCCCCAGCTGTCCTGGAACTCATTATGTAGACCAGGCTGGCCTTGAACTCATAGAGATCCACCTGTCTCTGCCTCCCAAGTGCTGGGATTATAGGCGTGTGCCACAACGCCTGGCTCAATGTCCTTTTTAATTCAAAAGCATTTTAAAAAATATTCCTTTGCCAAAAATGTGTCTCATACCTATAACTTTCTTACTATATTTTCTTTACCTTGATTGCTATAGAAAACATTATTGTATCTTAAACATCTAACAGTAATAAATGTAGGTAAAACATTAGTAGTCTTGATTTTCTTAATGAATTTAAGCTAATAACTTGTTACAGATATGTCATTTTAACAGGCACCTTGAAACTTTTTTTGTTAAAAAGCATTAATTTCTAATTAGGGTTTGAGGCATTCACAAGATGAAAATTTGGCATTTGATTTTATTTTTCCACTTGTTTATCTTTGTAGTAATTATGTTAATCATTTAACAAGTATTTCACTACACTATAATTTTTTACAAAGATGAGAAATTATCTCAAATATACTATTTTAATGTAACACATTAAGATTATCTACAAACTTTAAGATGTTCTTATAGAAACCTTCAAGAGTCAAGAGACCAGCAGCCAAGTCAGGTGACAAATGGTGATTTTGTTCATACCAGAAGGCTCACAACCCGATCACTCCATAATGGCACCAGCCCCCAGCTAAAGATTTTGGGGAAATTTATAGTCAATTCATATGTGAGGAATACAAGTAAAAAGCAAAGAGCACATGTGTAATAGTTAAGCCAGTGGTTACACAAAAACATATGATCCAAAAGGTTACAAGAATGCAGCAGTTTTGGAAAATAAAGACTTCAATAATGGGTAGACTGGTAAAAACTGCAATGGGTTGAAGGCAGATTCCTGTTTACCTTTCTCATTCTTATTTTTTTAAATATTTTATTTATTATTTTTATTTTATGTGTATGAGTGTATTGCCTGCATGTGTGTGCGTGCACCCATGTCGTGCAATGCCTCGGAGGTCAGAAGACGGCTTCAGATTCCCCTAGAACTGGATTAAGGACGGTTCATAGCCACCACGTAGGTGCTGGGAATTGATCCCGGGTCCTCCGCAAGAGCAGATAGTGCTCTTAGCCACTGAGCTATCTCTCCAGCCCCCTCATTCTTATTTCTTGTCTTATCTTGGGGCCTTCCACAATTCAAAGTTCTTAATAACTATACAAAGTTCTTAGCAACCATCCTAAGGGTTTTCTTACCATTACATTGCTAAAGCTTTTACCAACTATTTTATGCTCTTTTACTACCACCACAATGTCTTTGTAGGTTTTGAAGCAGATTTATTACAGAAATGACCAAGGACCTTGACAAATCTGTTTGCTTCAAAGAGACAGTAGTGGCTTTAAAAATTCTTAAAATGCTTATATTTATGAATACATAAATTACAAAATATATCTAAAAGCAGAGATAAGTAATCTTTCTTAATCTTTGGAATAAAGAGTTCAGCAGCTTAGGAAAGCAATTATCGATACAAAAAATTGCAACCTGGAACAGGAATAACCATTTCTTAAAGTAACCTCAAGCAAGAACCATGTTAAAGAATGAGAATTAAAACCAGATTCAAGAAGAAAACGTCTTGATCAGAACTATATAATTACCATACCTTGTCTTAGAAAATATTCCTTTAAATATTTAAATTTGAAAAATCATGTTGAATTCTAGACTTAAAAGATCTAGGACCATTAGGCACTTCGAGTTGTTTTGCCAAAGTGGTCACATTGATTTAATCTCCTCAACTGGAATACTGGATATGAGGCCAAGCTAGCTTATTCTGTTGGAGTTGGAACCTCTTTCCTTAAAATTTGCTTTACTATGTGTCAAAAAGAAGCTGTGCTAATTCAACAACTCCAGTTTACAGGCGTGTTTGCTTATAACCTATTTTGATACAAGGGAAATTATTTTCCTAAAACATAAGCTCATGTAGACAGTACATACATATGCAATCATATATAAGACAGATTTTAGTAAGCAAAGTTTTGCAATTACTTTGATAAGAATATATCTCCTGTAATCTTTACTGAAAAAAGGAGACAACACAAAGTTCTTTAGAAAACATGTATATCCATTGCTTTACATGTAGTCCAGTTTTAATAAAAAATTACGTTTAATAGAATATTTTGAAAGAGAAATTATTTTGTTGCCCCTATTATAATGAAAATAACCATTTTATTTAATGTATATTCATTTATTTATGACCTTTTTTGAAAAGAAATCCTAATGAAACCTATGCATATTACCTTAAATTTTATGGTTTACTGAAATATTTATCTTACGATTTTAATGAATATTGTTTCATATAAAGAATTAGCATTGAAAGGTTTTATGAGACACTTAGTAGGCCCAAAGATTAATAATTTAAATAAGTTAAGATGTTCAGAGTATCCAAGTTTATTAGGCAGTAATTATTTATCAGGCCTTTTAATACATTATCAAAATACATTTATAAACCTGTACATGTGTATTTTAGTTGGGCATGCCAAAAATAAAAATAGCTAATAATTTTTGCAGAGAATTTGTTTAAAAAAAGAATGAGAAATAACAAAAATTGAAGTGTCAAATTTGTTACAAAAATTATTTTGACACCAGAAAAAGTTTCTAACATAGAATCCTTAAACAGTCAGTTTGGAATAAACAAATGGACCATCAACCAAACCAAGGGAGATCCGAGAGCCCCAGAAAGGACTCATCACAACCCACTAAGTGGGTCCATGCCAGTATCTGTTTCCATCCAGGTAAAAAGTGGATCATTCCTGGGGCCCCACATTGTAGCACCCTAAATGTTGATGCAAAAGCATTATTTGCACTGCAGAGTGCATAAGAGATAGTTTATTCTGGAACCAAATATGAGTGACCATGGCAGTGAAACACAGATTTAGGTTACCCAAAATTCCATGTTCTAGCTTAGAAGCAGTTTCATGAAATTTTTTTAGTAAGTAATAAAACAAAGACATTTTTCAAGATACATTCAGTAGGCAAGTCACAGCAAAGTGGGTTGAATTCTATCGTTCTCAAATGTTATCTGATGATAGTTTTAGCCTTTTGATTGATGGGAACTGTCTCTTTGTTAACTAATACATTTTGTTAGTCACAAGATGTTAAGGTCAGAAACAGTAGTGGGCAATCTGGCTATTTGAGGACTGAAGATAATCCAAGATATTTGTAAGCATTCCCTGGATCAGCAACATTCCAAACTCTTCCAAGGTCATTGAATTGTTAATCAGTTGGTCAGCCTTCCAAAAATTTCAGTTCTAGATGCAGGATTTTTCTGGGAGCTTTAGTTCACATATTCTATTTGGAATGTGATGATTTTATATTATGGTTTGGAGTCACAGTTGCTTGATGATTAATAGGCTCCATCCTATAAAGCAAATCTTAAATCCAATTAAAGAGTGGTTTGTTCTATAATACTCATGTCACTGTTGCACTTGTGGGTGTATCTTGCCAGGCCAGGTGGTATTTTAGTTCTTAGGATTCACGGCTAGGTAGCATTAATCTTTATTTCTTTCTGCTAGCTTGCAAAACACTTTTTAGAATTGTGAACACCAGTAGAGATGAGGCTCTGGAAGTCTTCACCACCTTGATTTCTCTTTGTTTGTTTTACAACATATATATGTAGTGTCTTCAGGAATAGGATCTTACCATTCTGTTCAGTTACCTAGAGCAGGGGCAATGGCCAATATTGCTTGAGGGTCTATGGGACCCCTTGTCAACAGCTTCTAGAAAGGGAGTCCATTCCAGTCACGGAGGTTGTTTTGTTTCCAGTCACGGAGGTTGTTTTGTTGTTGTTGTTGTTGATGATGATGATGTTGTTTTCATTAGCCTACATCTAGAAAGGCATTAATCTCTGCTTAAAATGTATATGTATATACTTCAACAAATTTCTATAGTGCTGTTTCCATATGGCTTTTCTAAAGGCCTTTAGTATTACTTATTCCTCCCTATATCTCCTCCTTTGACCTACTTCATATTCCCCACTCAGTTTAACCCTTCCTAGTCTACTGTTCCCTTTGTGCTAGCATGGGTGACTCCATCTTGACTCTCACCTCCATTATGTCCCAGGCATGTTGGACATAAGGTTGGGCTTAGTTCCAACAACCCCCTCCCGTTGCCTCAGAAGCCTGGTTCTGGGTAATGGCTAACCACAGATAGCAGAGCTGCCACCCATAAGCTGTTGCCAGTTTACTTTGAAGAGGCTGAGTTTTTTTCTGACTATCTGACTAGGTAACAATGAAATGTAACCCCAACCCCATGAAACGTCCTCTGTCTTATGACTGTCATGGGGTGATTAACTGTTGTTTATTTCCCTTCTGTACACATGCTTCTGGCTAGGCTCTGCCACGGATTCCTTTCCTGCCCTTGGACTCTGTGGTCAGCTATATAGTTTGAATATAATTGGGCTAATTCCAATTATCTTGAGTCTGGTGGTCCTTACTGCTGGTCCCAAACTCTGCAGCAACCTTTTCCCCTTCATATCACTGCAGTTTCCTGCCTCTCCCAGGAAGCCTCCTCTCCCCATCCGAGGCCATTTATTAGTTTCTTGTCTTTTCTAAATTTTCAATTTGGAGAAGGCATATTTAAGATTTCAAAGAGACCATCAGCTATGAGAGAACAAAGAAAAGATTGAAATCTGAGTGAGAGAAAGATCAAGCCTCCTACAAAGACAGGCCCATCAGAATAACAGCTGCCTTTTCAATGAGGCTTCTGATTTTCATTACTGAGATTTTGGAGATTTATGCATTTTTTATATTAATAGTTCACATATACTTTGCAAATGTTGTTTTCCATTTTCTAGGTTCTATCATCCTTTTTTCTCTTGCTTATGTGTTCTGCTGTAACAAACTTTTTTGATTTGATATAGTACCGTTTTTCTACTTTTTCTTTTATTTCTTCTCCTTTTGAGGTATTATTACAAGGTCCTTTCCAAGGTCCTTTCCAATGTCATGAGTTGCTTCTCCTCATCCTTTTAAGATTTTCATAACTCATACTTTTAAGGATGTCTGATATTTTAATCTTTGATTCATTATAAATTTATTTCTGTATCTGCAAGTCAGGGGCCTGTTCTCTTAGTAACTTTTCTTATTGCTGAAACAAAAACCTGTAAAGAAACTACTGAAGAAATGAAAGATTTATACTGGCTCATAAATTGAGGGGTACATCACAGTAGAGGTAGGGATTCATGATGCTTAATAGTGACTCAAAGCAGTGGTGGTGGAAGCTATTTCACATCTGCGTAGATCAGAAAACAGAGAAGAGGGAATGTTAGCTTTCAGATATTTTTTCCCTTTTTTACCCTGTTGATTGAGACTCCAACCCAAGTTTATGGTACCACCCACATTCAGGGTGGTTCTTCCAAACTTACTTAATTCTCTCTGGAAATATTCTCACAGGTATCTCAAAGGTATTTCTTACTAAGTCCCCAGGAATTTCTTAATCCAATGAAACTGGCTATGGAGATTATCTACCACACTTGGTTACATTCTTTTACTTATGAATTTCAGTATTTCCCATAATCTTTTTTTAGATTATCTTTTAGCCTACATGGGTTTCTTTCATTCTTTTTTCTTTTCTTTTTTTTTAATAGTGCATTTGTCAAAAAAGATAAGCCAGGCACAGAAATACAAATGCCACATGACCTTTCTCACATGTGGAATCTAAAACATTTGATCTCATAAAAGTAGAAAGTAGAATAGTTCTAACAGGTGCTAGAAGATGATTAGAATGTGGAGGTTCATAGTTGTTGTTCATCACATATAAAATTACATTTAGACAGGAGGGGTAACTTTTGGTATTGTGTGACAAAATAGGTAGATGGTGATAAGCAGTAGTATGTATTTCTATATACCTAGAAGAGAGAATTTTGAATGTTCCCTTAAAAAAGAAATGATAAATTTTCCCATGCAGTACATATGCTAGTTTCTCTGTCTTTATGATTTTTAATGTACTGAGAAACTTCAGTGTACTCAGTAAACAATGCTGTCCTTTCATGAAAATCAAAAATCAATAAAGCTTTTAAAATTGCATTGGCATAATTATGTGCAAATGTGCGCAATCTGATCACAGATTCACAGTAACATCAATAACATGTACAAGTACATAGATAGATGATAGATAGCTAGATGATAGAGAGATAGATGAATACATACATATTTGTATAGATGCATAGATGGACATATACAGTGTTTTGAAGTGAAATATAATTGTAAATTAAATGACGTCCAAGAAAACTGTCTTCTACTTAAAGGTAAAATGATGGCAAGTGTTTGCTAATAAATGCAAATTCTCTATGTTCAAGATTATTTGTTTTGCAAATATTATATGATATGGACAATTACAATAAATGAAATATAAAGAGAAGCAAGACTTGGTTTCAAAATAATTTTGATTATAAAAATCATACTAGTTATGAAAACTTTGAAATGAATTTTTTCTTTTTTTTTGAGATAAAGTTTTCCTGTAGCCCCAGCTGGCCTGGATCTAGCTCTGTTGACCAGACTCACTTTAAACTCATAAAGATCCCCTCTGTCTCTGTCTCTCGAGTGTTGGGATTAAAGGCATAAGCCTATTATGAATATTATAATTTATTGTTAAGAGGTAAGCTTTCTTATTCTTATTATTTGAGATATTAATTAATATAGTAACTTGACCATGCAAAAGATGTTTCTTGTTTTAGGAATAAAAAATAATATCAGTTCATAGTTTAAATATGGTAGATGGAATATATCAAAGCAAATTAATCCAGAAAGTAGAAAAAATAGTTTCAATTTCAGCAATGTGCATTCTTTTGAACAAAAGTGTGAATATATAATTTTATTTCTCTCATTTTTTTAATTAGGTTATTATTTTTTAATTAAGAAACCACAATGGGCCTACAAATAAACTAATACATAGCTTGCTTAATATTTTATTTTATATGACAATCTGTTTTATTTTTAAATAACTATACACAACATAGCAGCCAGTGATTCAGTTTGCTTTCCTTGTTTTAGGTTCCCATATTCAAAAAGAATTAAGATGACTTTGACAAGCCAGCAACAAACTTCGTATCAAATTCCTTTAAATTACATTGTCTTTTTACTACCCTATTCTAAATGCATGCTTTCATGTATTTAGAGCTACATGTTTAATAGAAAAATTTCTACATTACATTTCATATAAAATATTTGCTTTTATTTAGCATATTTTTTCTTAGCACAATTCAAAGACACTAAATTTTACATTTAGAAAAAGAATAAAAGATAATGCATCAGAGTATGTGATTAAATTTTGATGTAGTTGAAACATAGAGGAGGTACCAGCAATGTATTGGTGATACACATTGAGGATAAATGTAGGTAAGAGAAAATGCCAGTTGGAACAGACAGAAAGTATGCATGCACTCACAAACTGGTTTCTCACAAGATCTCAAAATTTGATTTTTGAAAATTATTTGTATGACAACTGAATGCTAACAATATACCCCTTAATTGGGCTCCTGTAATATGAAAGTCAATGAAACCAAATGCCAGGCAACATTGATTTAATCACAAAAAGTTGAAATTTTATTTCGTGGTAGATTGTTTCTAGAACTCTATTAGTCTTTCAGAAAGTTTAGGTACATTAATAGATAATAATTTAAAGCAAATAATTGTAAAATTCAGGAAGTTGTCTTCTATGAGTTGATTTAAGCATACTCCTTAAATTAATTGAACACATTATTTCAATACTTCATAATATGGCTGTATTTGAAGATAGGTCCTTTAAGAACTAAATTAAGGTAAAATGAGGTTTTATGAATGGGCCTTTATCCAATAGGTTTGCTATCCTTTTAAAGAAGGATTAGGACAAAAACATCTCTATCTCTATCTATCTATCTATCTATCTATCTATCTATCTATCTATCTATCATCTATCATCATCCTCTATCTATCTATATCTACGAGAAAGAGCACATGTAGGGGAAAGGAGAAGACAGTATCTCACAAACTGACAGAGGCACCAGAAAAAAATCAGCCATGATGAAATCCTATTCTGGCAGCTTTGCAAACTTACATAGTGTTAGAAAAAAAGCAAGAAAAGTGTAGACATTTCCACTGTCTTTTTTCTATATATATTTTATAGAATTTTTGTGGATTTGATGCAAAACATCTTAATCACTTTCATATCCCCTCCCCCATATGCACCCTCCCATAGCCTCCTGACCAGTTTGCATGCATTTTGTCATATATCTTAAGATCTATCTAGTCAATTTTGTAAGCCCAGATGTCCCCCAGTGCCAGTTCATCCACTGGGGTCTAGTCAGCCTATCTAGAATCTCTCTCTTAAAGAAGGCCAGCTCTCCCTCACCCAGAAGTCCGCTGCCTTTAATGATATATTAAAGTATTCTGTATATTTAGAATCTTAGTTTCTGTGTATGATAGGGTACTCTCCACCCCTCTCCCTTCTGCCCCCCCCAACCCAATTGCTGTGTTGCTGGTCCAGGCTGGTCTTGAAATCAGAAATTCTTGCCTCTGCCTCTCAGTGTAGGGATGACAAATGTGCAACACCATGCTCAGAATACAGATTAACATTTTCTACTGGAAGTACATTTAGAAATGCTATGACTACTAATCCAAAAGCAAAAAGAAAACAAGTGAAAAACCAAAATAAAAAGAAGTACAGCAGAAGTCCCAGCCTGAGGAACAATTAACAACTGATCAGTGCTGGATGAGGGACAATTGGTCTTCTTTCAAGGAGTGATGCTCGATAGTTTGACCAGGCTCCAGCTGTTGCACTCACACCTAGCGACATTTGAAGATACAAGCTTGACTCAATAGACCTTAACATATATGACAGAAGGCATGAAATCTAGCTGGATTGTCTAAGAGGAGTTGCAGATAGGGAAGGGGGTCTAAATATGGTCAAGATGTATTATAGAAAATGCACAAAAATTCAATAAAAATGTTAATATTTTATTATTATTTTTATTTTATGTGTGAGTGTATTTTCTGCTTATAGGTAAGCGGATTCATGTGTTGTGATACTGGCAGAAGTCAGATGAGGGCATGAGATCCCCTGAAACTGGAGTTATGGAAGGTTCTTAGCTGTTCTGCAGGTTCTGGGAACCAAACCTGGGTCCTCTGCAAGAGCAGTAAGTGCTCTTAACCACTGAGCCCTCTCTCCAGTCTAGAATAAAATGAATTTTTTCAAAAGGAATCCAACATAAGGTCTAGAAAAAGCTCAGAAATTTGCATGTAGCTTGAAAAATAGTATGTAAAAATGAGCATTTTAAAAGAAATAGAAAACTCTACATACTTGCAAACCTCTTCAAAATACTGACATATAAAGATCTGAACTTATAGTAACATTTAGCAGTATTGATTGACTTATACAACAATGTATGAGAGAAATTTAACAATGTGTGAAAGAAAATACACTTAAGTTTGTCATATGTGGAAATGAATTAAAATGTTTAAATTAGGCAAAACTTTCTGGTTAGGCGAAAATATTATAAAATTAATACTTATGCTTATAATATATGTTCTTGTAGGCTAGATCCCCATCTTAAAAAAACTAATAAGATTAGCACATCAGACACAAGTGGATGAAATATAGAAATATCATATCCATGAAAGAGTTTTACTTCTGTAATTAACTTTCCCTGTGACTTTGAATAATTGTTTTTAATTTCACTCCTCACCACTCTCTCAATTACAAATAGTTTTGTAAACCTTTGCTAATATTTATTTCAATCTAAATGAGAATTTCTAAGACCGTAAGTGTTTGATGTTTCCAGGCTTTACAATTTTATATACCTTTCTCCCAATATTTATTTGCCTAATCCTTTTCCCATTCTAATTCAAAACTGAATTCATAATAATAAAAGTTCTAGATTATCACTATTAAATTGTACCTGTTATTTGAAGCATTAAATCGTTTTTATATAATCAGCTTTATGATTTCATAATAGGATTTTATGTAAAAGGATATTAACAAAATGGAAGAATGACTCTGTGGTTAAATGAATATTCTAGCATATGATTCTCAGAGAAATCAAATATCTTAACATTGATTCATGTAATGCAAGTAGGTTGACAATATTTGAAGCTTAGAGACTTTACAAACTCTCTGAAAGCTGCATAAGATTTTGTCACATGTCTAGGTTAATGTAATTTCTTACTTTGTGCAAAATATGTATCCTTATATTTACAGACAAATATACCAGGTACCACTCATCAAAGATGTTTCTTTTGCACTAGTCAGAGACTATTACCACTTACATTGTCTATGAATTCCACAGGCCTAAGAGACACATCTACAATGCAACCTCTATACCGACGGTTCATGTAACAGAACAAGGGGCAAAGAAGACAATAATGAATATCTCAGTTCTCATTAATGAATCACCCCTCATGAAACAGAGGGCCAGAATCATAAAAGGTCACAAATAGCCAAAGTGTAGAGTCTAAGAGTCTTCAGAATGCTGGTCCTTGAATAGGACTCATATATTAACTCCTCCTTGCCACTCAGGGCTCAGGGACCATTGCGGAAGAGGGTCAGAAAGATTTTGAACAGTTTTAATTATATATATTCCATTTTGAGGAAAATTGTGTCCTTAAACTTTCTTGAATAATCACAACAGTACTGGGAAATAGATACTTGAAATTTACATAATGTTTTTTATTTTTTTCTTTTTCTAGTAACAGTCAACTTTCTTTTAAAGATCTATTTACATTTTTTTGAAAATACATAGTAAGATGAAGATACTAATATGATACTTCAATATAAGCATACCGCTTTGCTTCTCATAGCAGTTCTTAATGCAGGCTGCACAAATGGTTATTTAGGTACTTTTAAAAAATACTCCTGTGCATAACGCATTCCAATCTAGTTAGAGCAGAATATCTATGGTCAGCTTATCTATATTTTTAGTGTTTACCAGATGGTCCTGATGAACAAAGTTGAGGAAGACTCCTAGGAATAATATATATTAATTATATGTAATATAATAATAATAACTTAAAGCTTACTACTTCCACAGGATATTTGGGCAAATTCTACCTCTATCCCTCAATGGCAACTATCTCCTTCCTTTCTCATTTGGACTGTCTATATGTGGTTACATGAAGTTACTATATTCTAAGGAGAGATTACAAGCAGTTGCTCTTGGGCCAAATATATCCTAAAGCTATATTAAGTGCCCTTTACATAGTGTCTAGAAAAATACTTTCCAAAACAACATAAGCTACTTACGGTAAACTCTATTAAGTTGAGAGGCATTATTTAACATATTTTATTAACTATGTCTAAACTTCGTTAAGGATTTTTACATCTGTTTTATCTCTGATAAATATTTCTTTGAGGCTTTATTAAAACTACTTCTAAGGTACTCAAATTAAATTACTGTTTCTCCTATTTAAAAGCACAAAGGAATTATCCCAGTGATACAATTTTCTAGAAATATTTT
>NW_008355363.1:1675970-1717873 GCF_000622305.1 Nannospalax galili | reverse complement strand
AGAAATATTTTTCTGTCTTCATGTTATTTCTTCATTAAATATTAAGAAAAATTTACCAACAAAGTTATGTAAGCCTGACTTACTCTTTGTGGGAAGTATTGCTGAAATTCACTACTAGACACTCCATCATTAATTTTTTCCTTTTCTTTGTTTTGCAAATTGTGATTTGAGGAATGTGTTTACTTAATAGCAAAAGTGTTAAAACTGACAAATATTAACAATGTCACTTTTCTTCTGATATCTAACAAGTCTTTAATTGGGTTCTCTTTCATTCTTGATGTGGGAAGTATTTATTATTTCTGTTTGTTTTCTTGTTGATCACATAGACTACTATTTTTATGCCCCTTTCCAAATAATTTGCTACTATTTGAAACAATTTCTCTATTTCATTTTTCTTTCTGATTTCACTGACTTTCTTCTTATCTACTCTCTACTTTTTTATTTTTTACTGTTTCCTTAAGTTTTTTTTCCTCTGCTTCATCTTGTGTTCTTAGATGAGGCATAAATGGAGTTTTGCTCATTTTTATCTTATAAATAAAATAAAATACATTTTCTTCTCAAAGCACTAATTTAGCTAATTCTAACAAATTTGAGTATGTTGGAAAGTTGTTATGATTGTCTTTAATATATTGTAATTTTTATTTTTATTTCTACTTTTGCATATATTTTTCTGAGAAGTACATTAATGTTCATATATTTTGGGTTCTACTTATATTTTGATAGTCAGTCCTAGATTAATTCATGGTGATCATCGAACTTGTTTTGACTAATTCAACCTTTAAAAATTTAAAAAAATTTCAACCTTTGTAATATTTTAAGACATACTGTATGCTCAGGTTTTAAACATTGTTGAGATTTAAAAATCCTTGTATGTGTGTGTATCTGTGTATTAGTGTGCACACATGAATACAGGTAACAGCAGTTGTCGAAAAAAGGGTGTCAGATCCTCTTTAGTTGGAGCTACAGGCAGTTGTGAGCCTCCCAAAATCAGTGCTGGGAATTGAACTCAGGTCCTCAATTAGTGGTAAGTTGTTTCAACCACTGAGCCATATATACAGCTTAGTATATGATCAATTTTCTTGCGCACATACCTTGTGCATTTATAAAAAGAATGACTTTTTTTTCTAATCTTTGGTGAAATGTTTAAGATAGTATATAAGTTGATCCTTTCATTTGTGTTTTTCTTAACTTTTGGTGTGTATATGAGTGTGTGTCATATGTGTAAGTGTGGGTACACACATACCATGGAACACATGTGGCAGTCAGAGAATAACCTTGGGTATTGGTCTTTGCCTTCAGCATTGTTTAAGGCAGGATCTCCCTTTGTAGCTGCCTATGTGATGCTATGTGGCCAGTGAGCTTCCATGGAGTCTGCTCTCTCTCCCTCCTATAGTATCATAGATGCATTGAGATTTCAGAACATCAGGCTTTATGTGGGTTTTCAAGATCGGAATTCACGTCATCATGCTTGCACAGAAGATATTTCACTTACAAACCATCTCCCCAAGAACCCCAATGAATTTTGTATGTTTTTTGTTCCACTACCCATGCCGCTAGTTTTGAGAATATGGTTTTAAAGTTTCTTGACTTTGATATATGTTTTAGAATGAATTAATTGGGTTTAGAACATTTAGGATACTGAGTGGGAATATACAGCACAGTTGTAGAGTGCATATCTAGCATGCATAATACACTTAGCTCTATCTCCTAGCACTTACATTGAGAAACAATAACAACAAGAGGGGCTGGAGAGATGGTATGCTGGATAGCTTTAGTGTCAACTTGACACACCTGGGCCGAGGGAGCCTCAATTGGGGAATTTCCTCTACTGGACTGGCCTGTGGCCATGTCTGTGGGGCATCTTCTTGATTGTTGAGTGATGTGGGAGGGCTCAGCCCAGTGTGGGTGGTGCCACCCCTGGACAGTGGACCTGTGTTGTATAAGAAAGCAGGTTGAGCCTGGGCCAGGCGAGCAAGCCAGTAGACGCATTCCTCCATGGTCTGTGTTCCAGCTCCTGCCTCCAGGTTCCTGCCCTGAGTTCTTACCTTGGGCTCCCTAATGAACTGCGGGCCTGGAGATGTAAGCCAAATAAACCATTTTCTCCCCATGTTGGTATTGGTCAGAGTATTTTGTCACAGCAATGAAGGAGCAAACTAGGACAAATGGCTCAGCAGTTAAGAACACTGGTCATTCTTGCAGAGGACCCAGGTTTGAATCTCAGCACGCACATGGCGGCTAACAACTGTCTATAACTTCAGTTCTAGTGGATCCAACACCCTCTTCTGACTTCCGCAGGCATTGTATGACATGAGTGCACTTACATACATGCAGGCAATACACTCAAACACACAAATTAAAATAAAAAATAATAAAAAATGTTAAAAAATAACAAATCTGTTGTATGGATGCTAATATTCTACTAGAATAAGTTTTTGATTCTTATATTGTTCTTTCTGCTAATTTTCACTAAGAAAAAGTACTAGAATGTTATGTTCTTGACCTACATCATTTTTGACATGTGCCTTCTATCATTTTCTAACAAAATTTTGTCTCGCTAGTATTTTGTTATTTCTTTTTCTATATTTATCTTTACTCCTTAACGTTTTCCCTAAATATTTTCAGGTTTTTTTTTTTTTTTTTTTTTTTTTTGTCTCCAGTTTTCGAAAACAGTTATATTGCAATTTTTCCAAGTATGTTTTTCTTTGTGGAGTTCATTCATGAATTTTCAAAATCTTTTGAATTTGTGGAAAATCTTACATTGGTTTTGGATTTTTTTCTACTTTCTCATTGTTGATCTTGAAAATCATTGCCTTTTCTGGAGTCCTAAATACATGCCCCAAATGGAGTGGCATGTCTCACTTGGGTATGTCCCTCTCTCTTGTAATTTGTTCCTCACTGTGTTAACATTGAAAAGAGTATTTTTTGGTTTACTTATGTTAAATTTCAGGAATACTGTATTTTCCTATCGAATTTATCATTAATCCAACATACTGAATTCTTAATTTGAAATATTACATGCTTTAGTTGCATAATGTTATATTACAAACCTTTTGAAATTCTTTAATTTTAATTTGTATGCCAAACATTTACATATTAATGATATTATTTTAATTTGTTTATATGATATAGATAAGATATGGACCATATGTATATCTTCAACTACTGATTTCCTTGTAATTTATTATCTGCAGTATTTTCTGGCTCTGAAACTTTAGCAGTTTTTCATATATTCTTGATAACATCTGTACAATTATGATATTTTTGCATGCATGTGTAGGTTCTTTCAAACCAAGGAGACTTACACTTTTTCTCTATTAGGACAATAAACTGAGCTACTGATAATGTTGGTATAAAACCGAGTTCGTTGCATTCAGTATGTTACACCTCATCTACTACCGTTTTCTTAATCTTCAAAGTCATGGTTCTTCAAAAGGGTCTTTGAATGAGACCTTGATAGTGTCTGTTTTATTTGGATCCACCTGATATTCTAATTATGTCCTTTAGACTTTTCTAATTTAGTTTGTTGCCTATGATCACCTACCTCAGTATTTAGTAATCGTCTTGAGGAAGAGAGTAGCTGTATATATAGGTGAATGTCTCTGGCTTCTAAACCCAGAAAAATCTAGAAGTTTTTTCATATCCTTTAAGAACGTTTCTGACTCAATTTCAAGCTTATTGAACTGAACTAGAATAAAGATGTGTTGTACTGAAACTTGGTTGTTTGTTCTGAAGTGGTAATTAGAGATCACCAATTTGCTCCAAAAATCTAATAATTTTTGTACTTATTCACCCTTTCATCTGAAACTCTATGTCTTTTAAAATGTGATTATTTGTCATTTATTATGCTTTCTCTAGTTTCTGATTATAGGAATATATGCATGCCACTGCAAACATCTTATTCAGAAGCAAAAATTAAATCATGATGTTTATGGTCTATATTAAAAATCATATTTTTCTAAATATTTTTGTTTTCCCGCAAATACTTTTGTCTGGGTGATAAGAGCAGTTAAACTCAGGACTTCATCCATGTTAGGAAAATGCTTTCACCACTGAGCTATAATCCTTTCTCCAAACATCTGTTTTTGTAGTCTATTTTTGGCTTAATTCTTTTCTAAAAGGAATGTGTTATGTTCAACTATGAAAAAGACAATAATTTTGTAATAAAGACAAAAGTTGCTTTTTTTCAGTAAGTGAAATCAAATGAAAATGAAACCTGTTGTGCAATTCAGCTTCTCCTTGATGTCCTGTTCCCAAAGCTCTTATTTAAGCAGATTACAACAGTAAATTATTTTTTTTATTATGTGTGGTTTCATTCTTCATTCTTATGATGAGGCTCCTTTGGTAAGCTATTAGAAACAATACAAAATGGACACAAACGCTACATCCTAAGTAAGTATCAACACAGTTCCTTAAGCTTTGAAGAACTTCTAACGTGGTAATATTGGGAAACTTTGACAATATTGTTTATTACTGGAAAAAGAATTTCAATTTCTAGATACAGATTTTGTGTTTGCTCAAACATGGAATTCTACAAATGAGTACAAGAATGTTTTTCCTCCAGTTCAACTCATTTCCTTTAACTATTAAAAAGTCAGGTTGAAGTATATAATTTTTGAATAGTCTTGTAAATTTAATCAATAGTTTCTTTCTAGATTTTTGAAGTTGCTTACATGGGAGTGCTTAACATAGTGTTTCAGGAACCACTCTTTGTGAACTTACATTTTCTTAACACCCTCTACTCTACAGACCCTATTAAGACTTTTATGACCTTGTCTTCTACTTTTCTTCGATCATTCTTTTGATGTTGTGAAACCACATTATGGTGACACATCAACAAAATAGCTTGACAATAAGCATACATGCTCAAACATGAAATTCTACAAATGAGTACAAGAGTGCATTTCCTCCAGTTCAACTCAGTTCCTTCAACTATTAAACAGTGGGGCAAGAAGGAGTTCAAGAGAGGGGGATAATAGGAAAGAAGGAAAAATGCTGAAAATTGGAGTAGTTTAAGTGGGGCAGGAGGAGGGTTGGTTAGACTGGGGGAGAGAAAGAAGAGCAAAATAAGGCTTAGCTCATGTGAAAAAACAGAGAAATGTGTTAGTTCAAAATCCTCCTGAAAAATGAGCATAAAATATATGCACAGGAGTGCACGTGCTTTCATGAAGGATATATGAAATGAAACGAAGTGCCAGGCAGGAGAAAGCTCATTTCAAGTTGTTGGTCAGGGTAGTTGAATAGACTTCCTAAATAACACAGGCTATTGCCAGAGCCTTTAATTTCCTCCCAGAACTTGAAGGTAAGACCCTATTGCTGAAGACAGAACATACTTCATACACAGGACTTGAAGCAATAGCTCTAGAACTGACTTGGAAGCCTCCTCCCTGAAGACTAATTCTGGTAGTTTTAGAAGATACTATGCAAGCTGCTTATTGAGAAAATCAATCAGTACTCCAACAAGAGATGTAAAGCCTAATAACTACATCAATTACAGGCTGAGAAAGCTATCTCTGTTGGTATAGTACTGGAACTTTGATCAACAACTATCAAATAGGAGCTAAAGCCTGTTCAGTGGGAGGATAAGTCATGTGTGGTACTGAAAACATTAACCAAATACACATAGCTGGAGAGGCCATAGATCCTAGAGAAAAACCTATTGTCTGTCACATCCCTAGACAAACATAATGTCTTACTGTATGTGAAATATGGATCTTTATATTTTCAAAACAGTATACCTGTCACCACTCATCAAAGAACCTTCATTTTGCATCAGATGGAAACTGTTACCCAGTTCCACAACTGGTCACACACAGAGAACTGGTCACACAGAATATATTTCTCAGAGATGCCCAGCTCTAAGTGACACATCTACAGTGTAACCTCTACACTTAAGGCTCACAAAACCTAGTAGAACAACAGATAGAATATTAATGCATTTCTTAATTGTCACCATCAATGTTTCCTCATGCAACAGAGTGTGATTAACCCAGAAAGCCATAACTGTCCAAAATGTAGCAGCAAGTCAGAGACTACAGAGTGTGTGTCCCTAGATAGGACTCTTAAATTAAACATCTGTCATACAGGACTCAGGGACAATTGTGGGACTTGGGGCAGAAAGACTGTGAGAACCAGCGTGGGGAATAGCCACAAAGAAACAGAGTTTTCCAGGTGCCAGGGAACTTGCTCATATGAACTTACAGCAATGGTGTCCGCATGCACAAGACCTGTATGAACCCAAACCAGACAAAGACCCAGTATAGAAGTGGAGAAATGGGTAAGAAGCCTCAACCTTAGCCAAAGAACTCTTGGCAACTGAATAATGCTGGGTGAAGGAGAGTATATCTTCTTTAAGGGAACGATTCTTGGTAGTTTAACCAGTCTCCAGGGGATGAACTCACACGGAGGGACAACAGAGGACACAAACTTGACTCCATATGCCTTAACATACATGACAGAATGCATGAAATCCAGTGGGGAAGGCTATGGATGGTTGCAGATAGGGGATGGGAGGTGTGTGATTAAGATGTATTGTATAAAATACACAAAAAATATATATTACAAAAAGTGTAACCCACAGAAATAGAGAATAATGTTTTCACTTTCAAAAGAATTCTGAGCAGTGGGGGAGTGTTTTCAGATATACTGTGAATATGCTAGTGACTTTTAAAGTTATTCATTCTGTATTATCCTTGAAAATAGAATTGTAGTTCCCAAGTAGACTTGTTAAATACTTTCAAGCTTACATTTTAGATATATAAAAGAATACACAATTGAATTATATAAGAAGCCTAATTTGATTCTCTTTTTAAAACTCTGATATCCCTTCTGATAAAATTCAAATTTTAACATAAGTGTGACTGTTCAATTTTTAGAAATTTGAATTATTATGCAAATTTGCATGTATTTTATGAAACTGTTACATAAAAGTTAGACCCACCTATCATCAAGTGCTCATTTACTTACTTTTCAAAATGTAGCATAAAATCCCTGCTATGCAGCAATCAATATTTGACTGACTTAACATTACAAAAAGATAAAAAGTAACCTTTGAACCAACATCCTGTGGGGTTAGGCTTAGATTTATAAAATTACTGCCCCACTTGTTTTCATCATTTGTACATTTCTTTGATTTACAGTTTGACAAGTACCTAGGGAAAATTGTTTCAGATATGTTCAGTCAAGAGTACTCACATTCAGAATCCATACTGAAATTTCTAATGTGAGGAAATTTGGGGTTAATAGTGGTTAACACAAACCTGCAATTTAGGCTTTGAAATCACTTCTCTGTTATTTTTACAGAAACAAGTTCCTGTGATTGCTGTTTGTAGATGACAGGAAAACATCTACCACAAATAAACACCTGGAAATTTGATTTGGTTACCCTGAATGCTTCTTTCATGAAAAAAAATGCTCTTTTTTACTTCATAAATACTTTTGGAATGATTTGGGGCAAAATTTACATGTCAAATATTTTCATTTACCACTTCAAGGTTGTATTTGTTTATAAATAAAGAATTATCATCAATTTTCTAGGGTATTCGTTAGCTATGCTAAACTCTTTAGTAAAAAGTTGGAGTGAGTAATATGCTCAGGGACTGTCTTGTTTTTTGTAAAATCAGTCTTTCTGCCTTTTAGTCATATTTCAAGTAAAAACTGTAAAGGTAACATTAATACAAAATCAACAGTTTTTTAAAGCTGGTTTAATCTGCTTAAGTAATAATAGGCATGTGCATTCTAGTAACACCTTTTTGACATTTTATTAATAAAATATAGAGACATGGATTCATGACAGGAATGCTCAATTAAATATGAAAAACACACATCCATGTATAGTTTAAGTCGATTACTTTCAAGGTAGCTTCATTGCCAACTACTTTGGCTATGCACAGTCCTATATGCTAGAAAAGACAGGGCAGAAAGCAACTGTCGTATGGGAGAAATGATCACGAGGAGGGTCATTAAGGTAAGTAAGGTTGGAAAAGTTCTGAGATGAATTGAGCACCACTGTTGCAAGTTTGGAGATTATCTTGAAAAAATGCTAAATTTAAAGGACATGCTTAAATATGGATCATTGGAAGACATTTCAAGCCTTCTTTTGAAAGGCAGATTGTAGGAAGTTGAGAGACTTTTATTTTGGAAGTTGTAAGGAGGACTGTTTCAAAGAAGTAGTAGGAAAGAAGTCAAGGAGAACTCACTGAAAATACAAATTAGGGAAATAAAGGGGAGTCTCTTATTTTGACACCATCTCTATTTCTAGGTTTATATTATGAATTCCTAAGTATGCTTTCTGTGTCAAGGACTAAAGCTAATTGTTGCTGAAAAAGTACTCATGAGCAAAAAACATATCCATGAAAGGTTTTATAAAGGCTAAGGACAAACTTTATATTTAAAATTATGCTAAAGACTTGTTTGTTCCCCAGTGCCACCATCAGCATCGTAAATGCTCCTTGATCTAACTACACATATTCAAAGAAAACACCACCAATCCTTTGATTCCATCTCATAACTTCTTTAACCTAAATGTTAATACTGTGTTATTAATGTGGAATATTTGAATGCTTTTCTCATTTTCTAATACTTATCAACTGGGCAGCCATCAAAACTTGCATGAAATATGACAGATTTTAACAACAGTGATTATCCTTAGAATAAGGAGTTTATTCCTCTTATTTTACAATTATTGAAACAGAATTTGAAAATAAAATGATTTGCTTAAATCTAAGAATAATAGGTCCTGAGAAGAATATCTAAACATAGAAATGGAAATTCCTTAGCTTTAAAGATTTTTTTTTAATTTACCTTGTATTCCCTTGTTTTACATTTATTCTACCTTCTTTGCATTTTTCTATTTACATTTATCTTTTAAATGGAAGCCATAAGCAAAATAATCTTTATTTTCCAAACTTGATAAATTATCTATGTGTCTGTCTGTCTGTCTATCATCTACCTATCTATCATCTATCTGTGTATATGTATAATAACCTCACTTTTACAGTAATATTGCATATTTTAAACATTGTTACTTTTTAAACATTTATGTGCCAGGGACCATTTTAAGGTATTGCTTTACAAACTTACAGAAATCCCATGAGATGTGTATGTTTACTATCTTCATTTTATATTTAGGGAACTATAGATACACCCCAGTTAACTCAAACAGATAAAATGTAGCAAAGACAAGAACTGATCACAATCAGCTGGGTATCCTAAGACTATTTCCCACTTAAGAATTTGCTAAATGTATGGTGCACAAATTTCCTTGTTGCATTGGCATTAAAAATAGAATGAATAACAATGATAAATCATTTAAAATTGTTATATTCTATTCATCTTAACTTCCAATGATCAATTATACAGTAGATATACTCTATTTTATTTGGATAAAAAATATAAATAATATGTTAAAACACAAACCATCTTTATAAAATGTTGGAATGTTTGCTGAATGAAAAGTATCCATGCAGAATGATTCTAAATTATTAATTATAATGCTCAAATGAATACTGGGAGTAGTGTTTACAAATGATAGGGGATATAACATTGAATTATCATATTGATTTTGAGGTAATTAGAATGGAATAAGAAGAGTAAAAGAATTATTTCCAAACTTCCTTGTTTGACTTGCTGTAGATCATTTTTTCCAAGCTTGCCTGGAAATCGCTACGTAAACCAGGCCAACCTCGATCTATAGAGATTCATCTGCCTTTGCCTCCCATGTACTGATAATAAAGGTGGGAACCCCCATGCCTGACTTAATTTCGTTGTAAAATCAAATTCGTCAGTCATAGGATTCTCTATCATTAATAAAGCAAGTTGGCAACAACATGCATGAAAATGAACACAGTTCCAGTTACCTTCACTTTGCCTTTTAAACTTTGCCCTTTTCTTTGATGACACTAAAAACCTTATTTCTCTATATCATTTGCATTTTGGAAAATAAGATCATTTTGAATAAGATTTGTGAAGTAGCAAGCATTTGCCTTCCTTATTTCAGGAGGAAGACTGATGCACAAAACACTAATATACGATTAAGTACCAGTGCATTAACATTTTAGAAAAAAATCAGAGCTCTGGAATGGAATCCTAGAAATTTCAAAGATTACTTCAATATTGATATGTAAACACGGTCATATTTTTCTCTGAAAATTTTTCTTGTGAAGTCTCTTGGTCACAAAATATTTTTTTTCAAAGCATTTTTATTCAGTTTACCATCTAGAAGCTTAAGCAAATGAGAAGCTAAACTTCTAGTCACTTTAAAGAAGTCTCTTATATTTACAGACAAATAAGCAGGTCAGCCCTCATCAAACAAGCTTCTTTTGCAACAGACAGAGACTATTACAGAGTTCCACAACTGATGACACATGGAAATAAAGTGTCTGTGAGATGCCCAGCCCTAAGTGACACTATACAATGGAACTTCTATACCTAAGGTTCATGAAACATAGTGAAACAAGTTGTAGAGAGAATACTAATGCATCTCTTGACTCACCAAGGAATCACCCTCATGCAGGAGAGGACAATGAACACACAAGTTGCACAAATGGCCAAAATGTAGAGTGTGGGTCCTTGGGCAGAACTCCAGTGGGCAATCTTTCACTGAGGGACGTCTTAGGACACAAACTTGACTCAAAAAGTCTTCACATAAATGACAGAAGGCATCAAATCCAGTAAGGGGGCTATGGAAGGGTGCTCATAAGGAAGGTTGTATAAAGATTATTAAGATGTTGCATATGAAACACAAAAATTCAATTAAAATATACAAAAAAGAAGTCTCATAGTTAATACAAGAGGACACCTTATCTGTGTCCACCAGAATGTCTCTCGGCAGCCATTGGATATGGGTGGCAGGAAACTCACTAATAATGCCTATCTTATTTCTCAATCCACGTAATGTAATAAAGTCACCTCTTGGCCTTGTTGACAGTTTATTATCTTTCTGAGAACATTTTTATTAGGAGAGTTTGCACAAGTAGGTAGAATAGGATAACAAATGATGTGATTTTCATAATTTTTGAAAGTATTTTTGTTGCATCTAGTTTTTATATTTATTACAAAATATGAAATTTGACCTAGGTTCCTTAAGTAAATGACAGTTTGGGCAATTAAAAATGCCTCTTTTACCATCGTGTTATTTACTTTAGTAATGCTAATTTTCACATTACTGCTCACTGATTACAGGTGATAGGTTTGAATTAAACTTCAACACATCATTTCTAAGTTAGTCATTAGAAAATCCAGATGGCCACATATTTGTATTTCATTTGTGCAATTAAGATGTGGCTGTGTAACAGACATCATCTCTGAGGGCATTTTAAAACTATACCAATGCATATATCAGCAATTACAAATTCAATCTGAAGATATGACTTCTTAAATTCAAAAGTAATTCATTGTTCTAAAACTAACCAAGTTCTACCATGTTATATACAGAAATATTTGATTTGATTGATAAACTTTTATATGCAAAATAATTTCAAATTCATGATAAGGAAATACTGTTATGATGGATAAATTATAGTATTCAAATTAGAAAGCTAGATTTAAATTCTAGTTTTCTACTAACTAGCTTTGTATAATTTTAGAAAATTTAGTTTGCCCTTCTGAGGCCCATTTTTATCTTCTATAAAAATGTTTGGTATACTAAATGAAAAAGTAACAAATGAGTTCTCCATAATCCTAACTATTAATTTCTAAGCACTAGATACACACAAATACATATTATCTCATCAGCCAGCCCTTTTCCAATATAAATCCTTACTTCTGTTTTTTATAGTTATTATTTTTCCTGTCTTCTCACTGTTACAAGGTAACAAGGGAAGAAAAATAAGCTGCACTGTACTTTAATTAAACATGGACAAGAAAACTTAAAAATCTGGTATGGTAACAATCATTAAACTTACCCTGAAATGCATTCAGGTGGTTACATTTCACAATTAAGGCTTGCATAGTTTCCTTAGATTTCTGACATGTGTTTGTTTTGCAATTTGGACTTCAACTTTTGGTTTGTATAATTCTTTAGGTTTTGACAAATGCCTACACATACGTCTCCAAAGCTGAAGTGCCACAGATAATAGCTCCAGTGTACAGAAATTTCTCTTGGTGACACCACTGTAGTCATCCTCGTCTTTTGGCCAAATGTTAGTATTCACAGATCTAGTTTCCTTTCTTATAATTTTGCCTTTGTCAGAATCATTTACAGATAGAATTGTATTTGATTTGCAAAACCTATACCACATTTAAGTATACCATTGTAGAAACCAGTTACTTATTCCTGTTTCCTGTGAAATTTTATCCTACTGTACACAAATAGCACAGCATAGTTATCACTGACCTGTTGAAGGAATTCCTAGTCATTCTATATACTAGAAACACTCTATTTAGCATTGTATACACTTGTAATTCACTAGGAAGAATATTTATAAGTGACTTTACTAGGTTATATTATGTATGCTTTAATTGATAAAATCAACAATTTTCAATGGACTCTGAACAACTTTTCAGTGTCAGGAATTATGTAATATATACTACATGTTTTCACATATGTCGTTTGATGAGGTGTACATACATTTTTTTCAAAATGCAGGGTACTATTTTTCTTATGCTGAAATTTAATTATTAATTATACATTTAGACATACAATCTTTATTGTTTATGTGACTTTCAAATTCTTTCTCTTATTGTCCTGACTTTTCTGGGTCTTCCTGACACCTTTCGTAGAGTCAGCTACTCATAAAGTAAATTTGATACATATTTGGTAGACCACGCTTGGCACTTTATATTTAAATCTCATTGCTAAATTCAAAACATCTATATATCACTTATGCTTTCTTCTAGAGCTTTTGTAGTTTTATTATACATTGTATTATATGAAAAATTTGAGAAAATTTTGGGGCGAAGTGTCAGATATATTTTAAAGTTTGTTATTTTGCATATGATGTGACAATTGTTTCGGAAACAATTCCTGAAAAGAACCCTGTCCTTACTGAATTGTTGGTTTATCATTATAAAATGAGCAAGAAATTACATTCATGTAGGTCTGTTTATCATTTTTTGCAATATTGATATCCACATTCTTTTCCAACAACATACTTCCTCTTTGTATTATGTCCTGAAATTTCATGATGTATGTTCTTTGATTTTAAGAAACTTTTATAGGAAATTCTTTTCTCTTTCTTTTTTAGTATTTGAGAATTTCATGTATGCATATCACGTCTGGATCAAGTTCAACACCTATTCCTACCCCTTCAAATCCTCCCTTATTTTCACCACCACTGTTTCCTCCCAATTTTCTTTTTTCTTTTTCTACTGAATTTTTGTGCATTTTAGGAAATATATCTTAATCATATACAGAACCCTCCCCTATCTGCACCCGTCATTGTGGCATCACCCGATTTCATACATTCTGTCATAGATATAAAGAATAATTGAGTCATGTTTGTGACCCCAGATGTCCTTTGGTGTGACTTCATCCATTGGAGCCTGTTCCATCTATCTAGTATCACTGAAAATGAACTCTCCCTTATTTACAAGAGTTCTTCAATTAAGTTTGGGGCCTCATACCATTTCCCAACTTCAATGCTGTATTTTTCTGGTTTGAGTTTGTATTGGTCTTGTGCATGCTGTCACCTTTGCTGTAGATTCATATGAGCAAGGTCCTAGGAGCTTGCAGGAGTCTATTTTCATATGGTCATGCACCTCCTCCCTGGCTCTTACAATCTTTCCATCCCCTCTTCTACAATGGTCCCTGAGCCCTAGGTGGGTGTAGTTTAATATAAGGAGAAAATCAACCAGTGGTCCAACCCAGCCATAAAGCTTAACTCTCTCTATTGGTGCAGTAGCAGCACTTTTATCCTGGGGACAATCAACATTAATAATTGTATTTTAAGCCTGCTCAGTGTGAGAGAATTCATGTGTGACTCTATAAACATAGCCACATACACGTCATTGGAAAAGTCATAGATCCTAGGGAAAAACCTATGTCTGTTACAGCTGTAGACAAACATAGTTTCTTACTGTATGCTAAATATGTTTTCTTTTAAAAAAAAATCCACAGAGTCTGATTGGAGTAAGGTAATATATTAGGGTAGTTTTAATTTGCATTTCCCTAATTACTAAAGACATTGAACACTTTTTGAGATTTTTCTTAGCTGTCTTTATTTCTTCCTTTGAGTATCCCAATCAGACTGGCTAGAATCAAGGGAACAAATGATGCCAAATGCTGGTGGGGATGTGGAAAAAGGGGAATTCTCATTCACTGATGGGATTACAAACTCATGCAACCTCTATGGAAAACAGTGTGGAGAACTTGTAAAAAACTGAAAATGAACCAACCATGTGACCCAGTTATACCACTCCTTGGTATATACCCAAAGGACTCATCCTATTGTAGAGACACTTGTACAACCATGTTTGTTGCTGCTCTATTCACAATAGCTAAGAGATGGAAGCAACCTAAGTGTCCCTCAACTGACAAGTGGTTAACAATGATTCGGTATATTTACACAGTGGAGTTCTATTCAGCAGTAAAGATGAAATAATAAAATTTGAAGGTAAATGGATGGATCTAGAAACTGTTAAGTGTAGTAACACAAATTCAGAAAAACAAATGACCATATGTTCTCCCTCATATGTGGATCCTAGCACCAAATCCTTTTAAATTTCAGGTCCTTTTAATAAGATAATGCTATACAGCCATCTCTTCTGCATGAAATAACCAGCATCATCACGACTTCAGCTGAGCCTGATCACTAAACATAATCACAATTGGACTTGTTGACAGCTGTGCTCATTCATTAAAGAAGGGCCAAGCAGGGTCACCTCACTGGATTATCCAGCCACTCTTCACAGCCAACTGTATGTAATTTGGCCCTAATCACGTATGGCCTCCTGGATTTGGGGAGGGCTAAAATATACAATCTGGAGAAGGCTAGGAAGAGAAGGCATGACCCATGTTGGGTAAAGGCTTTCCAGTTACATGCCCTCAGGTCATACATATACCTCAGCAACCCCTCAGCTATCTTGGGAAGTAAGCTCAATAAATTCATTGGTTCCCCAGGAAATCTTTAATCAGTCATTGGTTTGATGCTAGAAGCTTAAAAGGGAATAAGCAATGCTTAGCATCCCCAGGTAAAGAAGTCTCATAACAGGTGGAAAATTTATTTATTAATGCTATTATGTCTCATAAATATTTTTTAAAAAGAAAATGAGAATGTAAAAGATGTTAAAAGGATATGGGAATGGAGATATTTTCCAAAATAGAAAAAATGAGAAAGCCTAAGCAAGTGATGAAGGTCTGTGTAGATTTGTTATGATATATAAAGGATGAGACAAAAATAATATACATATAATCTTAAATTTCTATGGTCGTAGTTTAGTCAACTAGGTCAAGGAACAAAACATATATCTGAGAATATTTTTTTTGTAACACAAGCCTTATCTAAATAGCACAAGATAATTAAAAGTACCAGACTGGTGGAATTAACCTTATTGGATGCTTAATAGCCATAGTTTGAGTCCTATACTAATGTAGTCAGTGGGATTTAAAGGACAGTTTTTGCCCCTTGCCCCCCAAGATTAACTAGGTTCCAGGGGACTATGGAACATCTGTCAAAATGTCCTGTAACTGTGGTGAGTCACCTATCCTCCTGGTGAGGGAGGAAATGGTGACCCCCACAAGATGAACCTGAACCAGGGTCCAGTGTACAATGAGGAGTGTCAACTCAGACAAAACATCTCATTCATGCTTCCAAGTGAAGACAGACATGGTTGAGCAGGACCTTTGACTTAACTTCACATAGATGGAACTGGTAAAAGAAAGGAGCCAGGGGCTCTTCCCAAGCCCATGTGACCCCCAAGGACCAGATCCTCAAATGAACTTAAGTGTAAAAATAAATTGATTTATTTGGGCCAACTGTATGGTCTTAAACACCCAAAAGGAAAGTATAACCAAAAAGTGAAGTCATCAGTATATTTCTTTAAGAGTTCAAGGGATTAAACATCCCAGACACTAGGCTTTAGTCTATATAAAAAGTTATTTAGCAATTATGTCCCATTGATGATTTTGTTCATAACCAGAAAGTGCTGCTCAGATGCAAGACTTCAAACCTTGGTCTCCAATACTGTACTGCCCACCTGTAGCTAAGGTAGACAACCAGCTATTGTTCTAAAATGATGGATAAATTTGTCCCCCCATCTATAAGCCTTTGAGAAGGAACTGACATTTATTCTAACCACTACAAAAGTATTCCTTCAAAATACCTGAAAGCAAATCCCGAATCCATCACTCTAGAGTCCAGACTTAGAAGACAAAAGAAAAATGAACCCAATATAGGGATGCTGTTGGAATCCTTGGTCAAGACATTCCAGTAGACTCTCATATGAATATTTGAAAATTGCCCTGTTCTGACTTTTTTCTAGCTCCCTGTCTAGAACTTGTAATGCCAATTACTCTTTCCCTTACCTCTTTTTCACATCTCCTATTTAGGATTCAAAGACTTTCTTTTCCCCCTAGAGATAAGAGTTATGCAATTTGGGAGACTTTTATATAGACCCACTGAGGGGTACTCCAATTGCCTCACCCTGCATCCCTGTTCAGCATGAAAAAGCCAGAGTGGTCTGTGTCCCTATTCCCTATTGGTAATTTGGGTAACCTCTTCAGAGGATGGTGTAAAAAGGATAGGAAGCAGGAATTGTCTAGGCAGTTAGGGCAGAAATACCACCAAGAAAGGTAACCAGTTTCTTGGCTAAAACTCACAATGTCCTTGGGTCTCTTAGTACATACTCCATACCAAAGGTCAAAAATGTCAAAAATATTTGGGAGATTTTATTTAATCCTTAAAAGATTTTAAGGTTACCTCTTCAGAGGGGAGAAATGTTAGAGTAGCCAAAAGCCCCATTAAAAACATAAATCAAAGAAGAAGAAAGAGTACATGAAATTTTCAGAAAAAAAATGATGGGGAGATATGGGAAAGGATGGAGTGGGCATGGATTTGATCAAAACACCTTATATGCATGTATGAAATTCTCAATAAATTATTTATTTTAAAAAGCCCATGGAGTCCACTTAGTGCTGCCCAAATGTGCATGAGGTTAAGGCCATCTACTGACACATGGGTAGCCACTCATTCCTGAAGAAAACTGATTTAACCTTTCTTGCCATCTAACAATTGCCAATATCTCCTCAGCTGGGGTGGCCTTTCATGACAACCTCCATCATCTATGCAGGGATTTTGTTTGGCTTGATCTCACACAGGTCTTGTTCATGCTGTCAATTGTTGTGAGTTGATGTGTGCAGTGTTCTGTCCAGTCTGGAAAACACTGTTTGGCTGTAGACATCCACTTTCTCCTGCTCTTACAATTCTTCTGATAACTCCTGTTCTTCAAAGATTTCTGAGTCTTGTGAGGAGAAGATGTCTGGTACATGTTCCATTTAGGGCTGAAAAATCCACAGTCATTTGTTCTCTGAAAGTTCACCAGTTGTGGGTCTCTATCTAGTGAGAGTGTTCCACTTATTCCTCATTATATGAAAATAGTATTCATTCTTTCAACAGTAAGTATTGTTAATTTTATGTATTTTATATGTTATTCATATAAATAGGAATTTATACGTTACTCAAAAAGTATATGCAGTTGCCTTTATATTCCATTTCATTTAATCCATATTAACTTACATCTTCTAAGATTAAATATTAAAAACTTAAAAACTATTTTATCAAATTTTGGAACAGCTAGTCATGACAATATTCTTAAAGATAGTTTGCGGTCACCACCATTGGCGGCCACTCCTCTGTTCTCACGGGCGCCACTCCTTTGCTCGCCCTGGGCTGAGGCCGCTCTTCCGTCTGCCCTGGACTGAGGCCACTCTTCTGCTCACTTGGTGCTGAGGCAGCTCTTCTGCTCGCCCTATGCCACCTCCTGTCATTGGCCACCCACCTCCTGTCATCCCTGCTTCTGCCCGGTCCCAGACCCCAGGCCTGGTGAGGAGACTGTGTCAGCGCAGCTGCATTGAGACACAGGAGACCTGGTTCAGTGACATAGGTCTGCTTTATTGCAGGAAGGCACAAGCTTATATAGGGGTAGTGGTCCAATCACAACACAGCAAATAGGATACCTTATTAGCATAAAAGGTTTAGCATCCTATCACAGTACAGCAAGTAAGATACCTTATTAGCATAAGAGAATTAGTGTCCTATTAGCATAACACACTTAACATCCTATCACAGAATAGCGGGTAGGATGCCTCATTAGCATACTGGGTTTCAGATTACAGAGCCTGGATTCCTGGAAACCCCATGACCGTGACTGTTGCAATATCTAAGTGTTGCAATTTTGGATTCCAAGGATGGTGATTAGGGAGTGGTGAACAATAGGCATCAGTCTCATGATCTGCCAATGGGACCAAATGTCGCAAGGCATTTCTTGTGGCTCCAGCAGTAGGGCCGTTGTCTAGGGCCTGCTGTATGGCTGTCAATAAGACTTTTACCCTAGGCTCAAGCCTGTCTCCCACAATAATTAAGATAATCTTCTTGACAAAAGGATATAATATAAATTTAATAACAATAAATAATACAACTCTTTAGAGTTTTTGAAGTTTTAATTTTGATTTAAGGCTGAAACATATGCTGTGGCTTATAATTTTTGTGTGAGTATACATTGTATGCAATTAATTTATCAATGTACTCTATGTGCTTTTTATGCCACTCTTTAATATAGTTGCTTAATCTTCTAAATCACTGATATTTTATAAGAGAATCTCAAAAGTGTAAATATAAAGCAATATTAATTATCTTTGTGAAGTTCACGTACTTCCCAACATACCTTGTCTCATCAATATAAAGCAAGAGTTGGAACTATTACCCATGCATACAGATTGCCAAAGTAGTTTTTCTTAAATTTTTTCTCATATATTAGATATATCATTCCATCATGGTTTTGCATTTGGGAGGTGAAGTGAAAATAAGGATAAATTCATTAGCAAAGTTTTCTTTTAAAGATGAACTCTAAATATATTTCACAGAATATTTCATCTCATTCTAAATCAATATATTATTTAGAACTGATAAAAATCTCCAGCAGAAGTCTCTGCTGTCAGAATTCAAGGAACTAAGGAAGAAAAATGCCTGAAGAACAGAAATGGAAAAGTTGATTGGGAATATTTTTGACAGAAGTGACACATAGAATAAATGGAAGTTTACATATTTTTAAATTTCTTTAGATGAGTTAATATTTATGAAACTTTTACTATGCGGAACACTTCACAAAATTACAATTATTTAGAGAAAGGGAAAATAATTTTAAGATTAAGTGTAACAGGCTGAGTTACAACATTAAGTAAACCAACCTAGTTATAGAATAAGGTCATATGACATATAACTTTATCAATATCTCTCTATATAGAATAAGAAACCAAGGCTATATCCCGTATTTTGAACTGGTTGCATGGATATAAGCAAACAACCAAGAGCAGACACAGTTGTCTAGGGCCATTACTTGTCTCAATTAAGATTATTTATATTTGCTTGCTTATGACTTCATAATAACCTAAGCCGTAAATCAGTCATTGCTTAATTACTTAAAGGTTTAAATTCACAAAATGAAATGGAAAGTTTCATTCTTTTCTTTGCATTAATGCTATCTTACAGTATTCAATATCTATTACATCTTATCAGTCCATAAATTAACAATGACATTAGTGAAATCTAGATAGTCAGTTAAGGACAACCAACTTCAGAATTCTCTATCAATCAAGGTCATTATGTCAGTAAAGAATTAAAT
Organism: Nannospalax galili; assembly: GCF_000622305.1. Lineage (NCBI taxonomy): Eukaryota > Metazoa > Chordata > Mammalia > Rodentia > Spalacidae > Nannospalax > Nannospalax galili. The sequence goes on along the minus strand of NW_008355363.1, from coordinate 1,698,100 downwards.
AATACATGAAATAATCCTTCTTTTGTGTTCTGTCTTTATATTTTTGTTTTATGACTATATATACATATAATTATGTACAAACATTTAGTATTTTTTATATAGTGCAAGTAAAATATTTTATTTTCCTTTTAGCTATGAAAATGTCTATGTATACATTTTTGATCATATTTTTGTACATAAGTATAACTTTACATCTTAAACAAATTCACATTTAATTATTTTGTGCTTCTGAGTGGGGAGTGGGGGGCAAGTGGAGGCATGAATGCCATAGCTTATGTATAGAGGTCAGAAGACAAATTCCAGGAGTCATTACGATAACATTGACGTGGGAATTGAAACCAGATCATTAAGTTTAGAGGCAGGTGTCCTATCCCACTGAACCATCTTAGTAACATAGCATATTTTTCTATTTAGAAAAAAAAACCCAGAATTTTCTTGAAAGTAAAACATCCTGGGTTCCAGTGGATTGCGTTACCAAGAAAACACTATGAAAATAGTGAATTCATAAAGGATTTTTCAGAAATAGGAGGAATTTAGTTCTACAAAAAATATATTTATGGAATCAGAAGGTGAAGCATATATTCCATGGAAAACGTGATTTGTGTGGTGATAGTTTTGATATGTGTAGTAGCTGAATTATTAGTCCATCAGGTAAATTGAAATGAGGCATATGCCTTTAATCCCAGCACTCAGGAGGCAGAGGCAGGTGGATCTCTGTGAGTTCAAAGCCAGCCTGGTCTACACAGTGAGTTCCAGGCCACCTGGGGCTACAGGAAAACCCTGTCTCAAAAAGACCGCAAAAAAAGAAAAATCAAATATATAGGCATTACAACCTTCATAAAAACAAGCCGAAAATCTTTCTTTGTATTTTTTTTTTTTTTTTTTTTTTGTCTTTTTGAGACAGGATCTCCCTGTAGCCCCAGCTTTCCTGGAACTCACTATGAAGACCATGGTGGCTTGAACTCACATAGATCTGCCTGCCTTTGCCTCCCAAATGCTGGGATTAAAGGTGTGTGTCACCATGTAAAAATCTATTTGTGTAACTATACATTTGATAATAATGTAATTTCGTTTACATTCTATTATGTCCATTTAGCAAGCAAATAAACTTAAGTTTTCTGTACTTTAAATACAGTTCAAAAATATATACATTTTGTGTGACATTTTCATGTTATTGCAACTGAGAATGTGCATTTTTAGCTTACAAACAAAAAGATGCATAAATATGAAAAAATAAATTAGAAGATAACAATATTACTTGTAGTTTTGCTACTTAGAATCATAAAATTCAGATTTTTACAATAGCAATTCTCTTAAATTGCTAATGTTTTAAAATTGTTTTGATTGATTTCATTTTATGCATATGAGTGTTTTGCCTGCATGTATGTAAGTACACCTAAGTGTGTAATGCCCGAGGAGGCTGGAAATGGGTGTTAGATCCCCTGAAACTGAATTTACAGATGGGTGTGAGCCACCATTTCAGTGCTGGGAACTGAACCTGCATCCTCTGGAAAAGCAGCCAGTGCTTTTAACCTCTGAGCCATCTCTCTAGCCCAAATTGCTGATGTTTTTTTTTAAAGTTCTTTAATGAAATGACTGTAAATATCATTTGAATATTTTCAAAAACATCAGGAATAGAAAGAATATATTTAAATCATGGATATTGAGAAATATAATATTTTTCATCTTTACTTATAGAAAGTTTAATAAGAATCACATTAAATTCAGAAGAGATGTAAAATATTTATTCACAAAAGAGGAATGATTACAATAAAAAAGGAAATGAAGTCTGAAGAGGTGGCTCAGCACTTAAGAGTATTTGTTCTTCAAGAAAACATAGTTTGATTGCTAAGACCAATGTCAGGCAACTCACAGTCACCTGTAACTCCAGCTGCAGGTGATCCAAAGCCCTCTTCTGTCCTCAGTGGGCACCTGCACATACATATACATTCATGGAGAAACACACAGATACACATAAAAAAAAAAAAAACTCAACAAAAAGGAGAAGATAGGATTCCTAAGCCCTAATTCTAATCTTTACTGCATTATCAATTTGTAAACCTGTTTGCTGGCACTGAATACTTGTATTTTGCACAGTATATCAATATCAATGTTATAAAAACTAAAAATGTTACCATTGCTTTTTCCAGAACATCATTGAGTTGGTAATATATGGGATGGTGTGTAGCAATTTCTTCTAAGATAAAACCCTTCTGCCCTGGAGCTAAGCTAAGTAAACAATAAGATGTTCTAAAGGAAGGTAACCAACAGTTTGTTCTAAATTTAGGAAAGTAAACAATGGAACATTTGAAGTGAAGTAAAAACCAAGATGTTCTAAATTTAGAAAGGTAAACAACAGTATGTTTTGAGGGGTGTTGAAATAGTTCATCTTGCAGAGAAACTCTTTAAGCTCAGAAAGTAGGCAACTCAATACCTCTGGTAAGTCCCTGAAACTGACTTAGTTCACCAGGCTGGTCCTTTCCCAAGCATATAAAAATCTTAAGAACTGCTTAGTCTCAGACCAGCCAATCCACATATTAGAACCAGAGACAAGCTGAGCTGCTAAATTTAGAACAATCTCTTTGTTACCTTCCTTCAGAACATCCTAATGTTTACTTAGCTTAGCGCCAAGACAGAAGGGTTTATCTTGGAGGAAATTGCTACACACTTTCCCATATATTACCAAATGTATGATGTTCTGGAAAATCAATGGTAATATTTTTCATTTTTAAGATGTTTAGTTCTTAAACTCTGAGAACAGGCTCAGACCAGCCAAGATACCTGGAAGGAACCGAAATTAGTTGAGCTGCCTGGAAGAAGCTCAGACTGACTGAGCTCCTTAGACAGGACAGCCTCCAACCAGATGAGCTGCCTGCATGTTGTGCAGTGAACTCCAGGTTTCCTAATTTTATGAGCTGTTACCCATGCTGGGGTGAGCTTTGATGATATCACTGTCTGTGAATCATTTGTACTTCTCTAAGTTAACCTGATACTTAATGTCCCTTTAAGCAAACCCAATAAAACCCATTGATTCACCAAGTTGGATGTTCATGCTATCTTTTCTTTGGCCTGTGGTTAGTTACCTATCTGGGTGAGTAAAGAGTTGTTCACATTTCCCTAGGAATAGTTTCACACAATGGTGTGATGGATTCAGTTTTATAGTTTATAGACGGGAACCACTTTCTATTTCTGTATACAATCTAATATTATATATTATATGACTGTTTTCAAACATATTATGATTTTTAGTTTTTTTAATTAATACAGGGGTTCACTATTGAACTTGTTATATAGCTCTCCAACTGGAAAGTTTTCTGCCTCAGCCTTCTGAATGTTGTTATTATAAGTACATGTCACAGTATCCGGCTTAAAACTTCCAGGTATTTTTTTTTAATGTACCTAAGGGTGGTGGTGAGTACATTTATTAATCCTAGCACTCGAGAGGCAGAGGTAGGCAGATCCCTGTGAGATCAAGGCCAGCCTGGTATACACAGTGAATTCCAGGCCAGCTGGGGCTATAGGGAGACCCTGTCTCAAAAAGACCAAAAAACGTGTGCAAAAAGTTGGCTGGGTAAGAAAGAGGATGGTGCATCTGGGAGAAGTTGGAGGAGGAAAGGTGACCATGGTCAAAATAAAATGTATGAAATTCTCAAAGAATTAGTAAGTGTATTTTTAATAAAAAGTGTTATAAGAATGACTGACCAAGAAATTAATACCACATATCCCACTGAGCAAAAAGTTAAATAAGGAACAAAATGTCATTTTGAAAAATCATCTTCCCATTATGATAAAACAGTGGAAAAGTTAGTGATTAATTGCCAACACAAAATATATATATATCCAGCTTTCAATGTCAGTTTCATCTATGGGCATTTATCTATTCAGAAATCTTAGCATGCAGCTGTGAAAAACATGGAAAAGTGCAGAGCCCTTCAAAGTCACAGACTTTCATAATGTATTCACAACGTAAACTATAATCCCAAAGTCTATGTGCTAAGAGTGTGTTGGAAATAAATAATTCTCAAGGCACACAAGTTGGGTAGGTAGAATAGCTGAACCAGTAACCTCCAGCTTCAGAAACCCTGTGTCAATATATAATTTGGAGAGTAACTGAATAAAATACCCAGCGTTAACCTCTGACTACCACATGCACATACACACACATATGCCCACACACATACAAACATGCATACATACATGGATATGTGCCCCCCCATGCGCAAGTAAGGATGGGGGGAGAACAAATGGTGGAAAGATTGAACATTAGAAATAGATCTATGTTGTGTAATTGATGTAATCATGGAAGATTTTAGTAATTTTAATTACACAAAATAAATAGGCTTGCTAAATGAGATATGCTAGTTATTATGTTTGATATGCATTAAAACTCAATTGCAGCCTGACAGGTTTATCAGAAACAAATAAACAAAAATGTCTAAAGTTCTGGAAATGGTGGTACATACCTTTGCTCTCAGCATTTTAGAGACAGAGGCAAGGAAATCTCTATGAGTTTGAGACCAGCCTGGTCTACATAGTCAGTTCCAGGCCAACTAGGGCTACATAGTAAGACCCTGTCTCAAGAAAAAATCAGAAGTTTAAAAATGTAAACAAATAAATGTCCACAACAGAATATATATCTAAATCAAAACTAATTAAATTATGAACCAAGTTTATGAGCAAATTATACCATCTAAAAAAGAGAATAGATTGATTTTATACTAGAGAAAAAGTTATTTTGAATGTAGTACACTGGAACTAGTAGACAGGAGAAATGAGAATAAAAGCAATCTTTGACTTCTTAATACAATTCTAGAAGATCAGGATAGTATCACTTATGTTTTCCAAATACAATGCAATTTCTTTAGAAACGTGTAATAGATGATTAAAAAGCCTTAAATTTCTGAGTACTTAACTTTTTAGATATTATGTATATCAATGAAGAATTAAAAATGGGATAAAAACCTTGAATTCCTTGAAAGTTCTAACATCTAGGCAAATGCCAAGGGAGAAAGGGAGAGAGAATTGGCATGTCTTTGTAGAACAAAATTAAAGCAGAGAGCAAGGGTAAAGTTCCAATGAGATCAGTAGTAAATGTCCATGAAGGTGCACATCTAATGAAATCGAGTACAACACAGAGGCCTTTGTTCTTGTAACAAGAACATTTTAAGCAAATCAAATGAGATATACACTTTAAATTATTTAAGAAAACCTAGGTAGGCAGGTTTAATTAATAGATTATAGACTTTCAATAGGTGTCAGTTAATTCAGATTAGGAATAAATTATTTTTGGGAGGATCTAAGAAATTTGGGATCTGAAAACAGTATTTCTTGAGTATATTTATGCCTTAGCTTCATTTTTGATATTGTGATAAAAGTATTCTGACAAAAGCCACTTGGGGGAGAAATGTTTTATTTTAGTTTTCAGTTTACAATTCTAGGTTATAGTACATCATTGTGGGAAAGTCACAACAGTGGGAGCTTGAAGCAGTTGATCACATCACATCTAGAATTAAGAAGAGAGAAAAACAAATGCATGAATACTTAATACTCACCTAACTTTCTCTGCTCTTATACAGATCAATGCCCCAAACCAGCAAAAGGTACTGTGTAATTTCAGGCTGGGTGTTTCCACATCAGTTAATGCAATCAAAATAGTCTGCCAAAGGCAGGTTGACAGGCCAACCTAATTTACACAATCCCAAATTGAGATTCTCTACTTAGGTGATTATAGGTTATATCATTAATAATTAGAATTGGCAAACACAGTATACTAATAAATAAAATAGAAATTGGTATATACAACATCCCATCAATTATATACATCATGCATTTTAAAAAAGATTATTGTTTCAAAGCTTCTTAGTCATGATTGTCTAAATTTCAAAGTACAATTCTATTATAGTCAAAAGGGACGTGATCTTGTATTGCTGTTTAGTTCAATGATAGAGACTGCAGAATTAAAAATTGTTTTTATCTAGAGTTCTAAGTCAGATCTTGTGGTATGAGCTGGTCCTCTGCCTGGTAAACTAAACTGCCAAGCTATAGCCATGCCTTCCTTCCAAAGCCTGGTTACACCTGCTTATCTAGGATTATAAACCTGACTCTTGACCTGTAAGAAAAGGAGGGTCAGGAGGAGCCAGTCGACTTAGCTGCAGGAGTGGGAGGGCTAAGGATAGGGACAGGGAAAACTGGAATGAGGTAGTGGTCTTCGCCATCTTGGACCACCACCAGAAGGGTCAAGGCAGTATGTAGGAAAGAAGCCCAAGGGTGCTCATACCTTTGTAAGTAACCCCCACTAACACCCTATACTCTTTAGTAAGCCCAATAAATTCCTTTATTTCCTAAACTGTAGTTTGGAGGAATATTATCTTAGTTTGTCGTAAGGATGATAGAAATAATGATATAATCTAGATATAAGGGAAGACATTTACTTATTTATTATTTACATTCCAGGAAGTCTCTACAGCCCAGGCTGACCTGGAAATCACTATATAGCACTGGGTTGCCTCAACCTCATGGCAATCCATGTGCTTTAGCTTCCTGGGTATTGGAAGTTCATATTTGAGTCACAACACATTCCTAGGTAATTTTCAGTAGCATCTTTATTTCTTTTTCTTGTGCTATGATAAAATACTGTGACAAACGTAGCTTAAGGGAGAAAGGGTTTATTCTGGATCAGAATTGTAGGGAAGTCAAAGTGGTAGGAATTTAAATCAATTAGTCACATCACATGCACAGTTGGGAAGCAGAGAGAGATTAGTGAATATCTGGTAACACCTCAGTCACCGGTTTCATTCAGTCCAATATCCCAGACAAGGAATCCTGTCACCTACAGTGATGTGATGTGTCTTTCCACCTCAATTAATGCAAAAATTCCCTGAGGCTTTCCCAGAGAACCATCTCCAAGGTGATTGAATCTAGATTTTGTCACATTGGTAAATAATACTAGTCATAACAAATAGCTTACACTGTAGATGATGGTCATAAATCTCATCCTTATAATCTAAGACATTTTCATAGCAACATGACAGAAGAGGGTATTTATTGCAGAGGATTATTTTGTTCTTAGATGCAACATCTCTCACATATGTGTGTGTATGTGTCTGTGTATGTGTGTGTGCATGTGTGTGTATATAGACATATATATTGAGATGTTGAGTGGATTTACTTTCTTCACAAGAAATTACTAATCAAAGATTATAACTGCATTAAAATGATGCCATTCAATATCTCACAGTGTAAAGCAGTGACTGCCACAACAGCATTGTGTATCTTTATGACTTTTAGGGACTTTTTTAGATCTTTTTTGAGACAGGGTCTTCCTGTAGCTCCAGCTGGCCCGGAACTATTTAGACCAGTCTGGCCTTAATATCACAGAGATCCACCTGCCTTGGGCTTTTGAGTACTGAGACTAGAGGGATATATCACAACACCCAGAATATCTTTAGGGTTTTCTAAGATAAAAATTGCTAGGCCCAATTTCAAGGGTCTAATTCAATGCATCTTGAGAAGTTCTTAAAAATTGGCATATCTCAGAGTTTACCAGATATATTGATCATACTGGTGCAGTAGAGACATGAAAAAATATCACTATAAAAAGGGATACCATTTGATTCTTAACGCATTTAATGTTTTAGAGGAGAAAGAGTCTGTTACAGTATAAGCACTGTCTCCATATCCTGTCTTCCCAATTCAAATAATATGATGTCTAATCCTGATAATAAAGTTGACACTCTTGAAAAGAGGGAATCTCAGTTAAAGATACTCCTCCATCAAATTGGCCTGTGAGCATGTCTATGGGGCATTTTCTTGATTTCTAAAGTATATGAGTGCCCAGTGTGGGAAATGTCATCTCTAGGGATGTAGGCCTGGACTATTTAATGAAAATAGTTAAACACAAGCTTGGAAACAAGTCAGTAAGGAGCATTCCTTCATGGTTTCCTTCCAAGCTGTTGCATTAGCTACCTTCAATGATGGACTGTAATTTGCATCCTGAAATAGATCCTTTCTTCCCCAAAGTTGCTACTTCTCACTGTTTTATAATAGCAACATAAATTGGTACCAGGAGTTGGACTGTTGCTGTGACTGACCTGACCATGTTGTTCTTGAAAGGATAGTAGAAGCAATTGGAACTTTGAAATGGAAAAGATACTGAGTTCTCAGAGATTAATGGACTGTCCTGTGGGAGTTTGGAAGATTAGAATGTTGAGAAATGTAGTCAATAGAGGGCTGACTTATGAAGTTTCAAAGGGAAATAAATACTTTATTAGAGTTGTTTGTGTTATACTTTCTATTAAAATCTGTGGTTGTTGGTCATCTGGCGCTGAAAATGAGCTGTGTTAATAAGACAGCATCACCACTGAAATGAACCCTTTGCTTAACTGGGATAGTGGATGCTGATTACCTGGGGATGAAAAATTAGTTATGATTAAAAAGAGATAAGAATCACTGGTGTTAAAACTTTTTGGAAATATTTCCTCAGAGTCAGTGATAGAAGTGGTGTTCAGGGAAATGGAGAGTGTGGGTTGGGGAAGGCTATATATCACTATGCATGCTGAACTTTGCAATGTGTACAAGTTTCCCACTTGGGTCTAGTTTTGAAGGCTTGAAAGAATCATCAAGAATAGCTAAGCTTTTATACTTGAGGTAGGGTCAGTAGTTCTAAAAAGAGGCCAGGAGAAGTCACTGTTGAAGGTCCAACCTCAGGTGTCTTGGAGATCCCAAGATATTGGAGAAACCGGGACTATAGGACAACTGTCAAGAATAGAGGCAGGTATAAAACAAAGCTGGCCTGAGCCTAAGAGACAAGCTATTTTATTGTAGATGGCAAAGAGGGGAAACAGGACTCTCCAAGTCGTTTGGAACCCAGAAGATCATCAATGAGTACCAGATGTGAGACATTGAACTAGAAGATTTGGTACTGTGGGTGATGGTTTACTTTAAGTGTGATTGTTTTTGTGCCTTGGTTCATCTCTTTTTAAATAAGAAGTATGCAAATTGCTTTTTATATGGCATGAGTTCAGTTAAGACTGAATTTTTAAAAGAGAGATGAATTCTTAAAATGTAGAAAATTTTAAAGACTGTGCAACTCTTGAAGTCAGACTCAAGATACTATGATATTAACATGAGTTCTCAGTGACAAGGAAATGTTTTGGGTTAATAGTGATACATTTGTGTGTCAAGTTGAAATGGAGTGAACTTGCTATGACTAGTCTTGGTTTTCAACATGACATACCTGGAAAGAGTGAATTTCAGTTGAAGAATTGCCTCCAACAGATAGGCCTGTGGGTGTATCTGTGCAGGCATTTTCTCCATTGCAAATTAATGCTGAACCCTGCTCACTGTGTGCAGTGCCTTCCTAGGCAGGTGGACATGAAATATGTAAAAAAGATTAGGTGAATTGTAGCTGAACATGAGCTTGCATACTAGCCAGTACCAGTGTTCCTCTTGTTTCTACTTCAAGCTGCTGCCTTGGATTCCTGCCTGGGCAGAATGTAAGATGAAATAATATTTTCCTTTCCCCAAGTTGCTTTTGGTCATACTGTTTATCACAGCAACAGAAAGCAAATTAGAACTTGTACAAAACCAAGGAGAAAAGGAACACATTCATCATCAGTATCAGTATGCTTTGAGAAATGTGCTTATGAGAGAAAAAAAATCATTTCTTTTTTTTCTAACTTAGGACATCTGAAGAACTCCCACTGTAGAACCAATATTTCGATTACTGATATTAGGTGTACAAGCAGTTAAAATCTGCCAACAAATTATAATGTGCTACTAGTGAAGAAATAAGATACCTCTCAATTTCTTCTCCCTCATTTCTACACATACTCACCAGAGGAATGTTACCTTATAAGGGGAAATTTTGCTTTAAAACCAAATGACACTTCAAATTAACTGTAGCAGGATAGTAAAGAGATAATATGTATTCCTAAATTGATGTTTTATCTTAATCAACTTAAACTGATGATAAAACATCTCATTCTTTCTTTTGGTTAACTGAGCTAGGGGCCGGTCAATCTTGTTTATCTTTTTCAAAGAACCAGCTCTTGGATTCGTTGATTGTTTGTATTGTTTTCTTTGTTTCTATTTCATTAATTTCTGCTCTGATTTTTGTTATTTCTTCTTGTCTACTGAGTTTGGGTTTCATTTGTTGTTGCTTTTCAGGTGTCTTGAATTCCATTGTTAGGCCTGATTTTTTTAATGAAGGCATTTAGAGCTATTAACTTCCCTCTAAGGATGGATTTCAACGTGTCCCAGAGGTTTTGTGGTTGTATTGTCCTTTTCATTCAGTGCCACGAATACTTTTATTTCTTTCTTAATTTCTCCTTTGACCTATTCATCATTCAGGAGTGTGTTGTTCAATCTCCATGTGTTCATGTAGTTACTAGGGTTTCTTCTGGAGTTGATTATAGGCCTTATTGCATTATGGTCTGATAGGATGCATGGAATTATTTCAATATTTTTGTATTTGTTGAGACTTTTTTTTGTGCCCCAGTATATGGAGACAGTTCCATAGGGAGCTGAATAAAAAGTATATTCTTTGGTGTTTGGTTGGAATATTTGGTAGATGTATGTTAGACCCGTTTGATGTATGGTATTGCTTAATTCAGATGTGTCTCTGTTAATTCTCCGTCCTGCTGACCTATCTAATGGAGACAATGGGGTGTTGAAGTCCCCTACTATTAATGAGTTGGGATTAATCTGGGTCTTAACGTCTTGTACTGTTTTTATGAAGTTGGGTGCACCAGAGTTTGGTGAATGTGTGTTCATGATCGTAATATATTCTTGATCAATTGTTTCTTTGATCAGAATTAAGTGGCCCTCTTTATCTCTTCTGAATAGTTTTAGTTTGGACCAGTTGGTGGGCTCAGACTTCCTCAGGAAAGATGCTAGCCTCAGGAAGTTGGGGGTGGGATGGCCAGGATGAAGGCTGGTCTCAGGTATGCAAAGGAGGTGGAAGAGGGAACAGGCTTTGAGGGGTTAGATTGAAGTGACCCTTTTTGTCTCTTCTGATTAGTTTTAGTTTGAAGTCTATTTTGTCAGACTTTATAATTGAAAAGCCTGATTTTTTCTTAGTACCATTTACTTGGTATAGTTTTTTTCCATCCTTTCACCTTAAGGTAGTGTCTGTCCTTGAAAGTGAGATGAGTTTCTTGCAGAAAACAAAAAGACGGTTTTTTTTTCTTGATCCATTCAACTAGTTTGTGTCTTTTGACTGGGGAGTTCAGTCCATTGATATTTAAAGTTATTAATGAAAGATGTGTAATGATTCCTGTTGTTTTATTTCTGTTCACATTCTTGGTGTACTTGTGTATTTCCACAGTAGTAGGTTCATTAAGTTTCTTTCTGTAACCCCTTTGGTATAGTCTTTCCTTTCTTCAGCTCTTTGTATTGCTACAAGAACTCTCTGAAGAGCTGGATTTGTGGACATGATGTGTTTCAGCCTATTTATGTCTTGGAAGACTTTTCTTTCCCCTTCAACCATAATAGATATTTTGGCAGGGTAAAGTTATCTGGGTTGGCATCCGTGCTCATTTAGAACTGGAAATACATTGGTCCTGGCTCTTCTGGCTTTCGTAGTTTGCACTGAAAAGTCCGCTGTTATTCTCATGGGTTTTCCTTTATACGTGACTTCTTGTTTTACTTTTGCAGCTTTCAGTATTCTCTCTTTGTTCTGTATGTTTAGTGTTTTTACTATGATGTGCCAAGCAGAGTTTCTTTTCTGGTCTTGTCTATTTGGTGCTCTATGTATGGGCATGCCTTTCTTTAATTTTGGGAAATTTTCTTCTACAATCCTGTTGAAGATCTGGTCCATACCATTATTCTGACATTCTTCTCCTTCCTGTAAGCCTATGATTTGTAAGTTTGGTCTTTTTATGATGTCACATAATTCCTGCATATTCCATTCTTGTCTTTTCTTAAATTTTTCGTAATCTTAGTTTGAGAGGTCTAATTCATCCACTTTATCTTCCAGTCTTGAAGTTTTGTTTTCCATTTCATTCATTCTATTGGTGAGGCTTTCTCCTGTTGTTTCTAATTGGCTTATTGAGTGCTTCACTTCCTTTTCATTTCAGCCTGAGTATTCTTCAATATTTCTAGCTCTTTTCTGAATTGATTCAGAAGTTTATCCCTATCTTCTTTCAGTTCTTTCATTTCTTTTTTTTGTGCATTATTTAAATTCGCTGAATTTTTAAATCATGTTTATAATTGTTCTTTTGAGTTCCATGTCCTGTGTTATCTCTAGGGGATTCTCACTGTACTCCTCTACAGGACTCTTGGTACTTGGTCGGGATATATTATTTGGATTTTTCATGTTATTGTTTTTTCGCTGTGACTTTCACATGTGGATTTCTTTTGTAGTTTCTGATCCTTGTGTGGAAATCCTCGTAACTACATAACACATGGAGGTTAAATAACACACTACTGAATGATGAATGGGTCAAAGGAGAATTTAAGAAAGAAATAAAACTATTCCTGGAACTAAATGAAAAGGATAATACAGCACAACAAAACCTCTGGGATACATCGAAAGCAGTCCTTAGAGGGAAGTTTATAACTCTGTGTGCCTACATTAAAAAATCAGAAAGAACACAAATAAATGACTTAACATTGCAACTCAAGACACTTTAAAAGCAAAAACAAATGAAACCAAACCCAGCAGACAAGAAGAAATAACAAAAATCAGAGCAGAAATTCATGAAATATAAACAAAGAAAACTATACAAAGAATAAATGAATCTAAGAGCAGGTTCTTTGAAAAGATGAACTAGATTGACAGACTCTTAGCCCAGTTAACCAAAAGAAAGAAAGAACACCTTCAAATCAACAAAGCCAGAGTCGAAAGGGGAAACATCACAGCAGACACCAAAAAAGTCCAGAACATTATAAGGGAATACTTTAAAAACTTATATGCTACTAAATTTGAAAACCAAAAAGAAATGGACAGGAATCTAAAAGCATGGAAACCACCAAAACTAAACCAAGAAGAGAACAACGGCTTAAAAAACCCATAACACATAAGGAAATTGAGTAATACAATACCTCCTGACTAAAAAAGCCCAGGACCAGATGGATTCAGAGCAGAATTTTTTGAGATATTTAAAGAAAATCTATATCCAATACTACTTAATTTATTCAAAAAGATAGGAATTGAGATAGAACTTCCATATTCCTTCTATGAAGCCCTTATCACTCTAATATCAAAGTCAGGTAAAGATACAACTAAAAAAGAAAACTGTAGATCCATATCCTTAATGAATGAATACATATGCAATAATCCTCAATAAAATACTTTCAAACCACATACAGACACACATCAAAAAGATCATCCAACATGATCAAGTCAGCTTTATTCCACAGATACAAGGATGGTTCAATATATGAAAGTCAATAAATGTCATAAATCATATAAATGGACTCAAAGACAAGAACCACATGGTCATCTCAATAGATGCAGAGAAGACCTTTGACAAAATTCAAAATGAACTTATGTTCAAAGTCCTAGAGGGAATTGGACTGGAGGAAACATGTGTCAACATAATTAAAGCCATATACAACAAACCCACAGCCAACATCATTCTAAATGGAGAAAAATTGGAAACATTCCCATTAAAATCAGGAACCAGACAAAGTTGTCCACTACTTCCACTCTTTTTTAACATAGTGCTTGAAACTCTTGCAAGAGCAATAAGAAAATAGAAAGAAATTAAAGAATAATAATTGGAAAATAAGATATCAAATTATCCCCTTTTGCAAACGATGTGATATTATATCTAAGTGATGCCAAAAATTCCACCAGAAAACTCCTAGAAATGATTTACAGTTTCAGTAAAGTGGCAGGTTACAAAATCAATCTCCAAAAGTTTATAGCCTTTGTGTATACCAATAACAAGCAATCAGAGAACGAGTACATGGAAACACTCCCTTTCACAATAGCTGCAAAAAATAAAATAAAATATCTCAGAATAAACCTGACCAAATACTTTAAAGACCTCTACAATGAAAATTTTAAATCTTTAAAGAAAGAGATTGAGGAAGATATCAGAAGATGGAAGGGCCACCATGCTTATGGATTGGAAGAATTAATATTTTGAAAATGACCATCTGACAAAAAGCCATTTATAGATTCAATGCAGTGCAAACCAAAATTCCCATGACATTCTTTTTTTAAAATTATTTCTTTAATAACTACATACTTAGAAGAAGCATTTCATTACAGCATTGACATATTCAATAACCATTTCCTGAGCTACGATGCATCTCTTTCAAAATTGGCTGTAAATTTTTAGGTTTACAGCTGAATTATTACAGTTATACAATATTGTACTCAATATAAACCCTATGGAATTGGAGAAAGAACATCCTAAGATTAATATTGAAGCACAAAAGACCACTGCTGGTGGGGCTGCAAACTAGTTTAACCCCTATGGAAATCAGTGTGGAGAACTGTTAAAAAACTACAAATGAACCTACCATTTGACCCAGTTATACCACTCCTTGACATATACACAAAGAACTCATCCTATTGCAGAGACACTTGTGCATCCATGTTTGTTACTTCTCTTTAAACAATAGCTAAGAGATGGAAGCCACCTAAGAGTCCCTCTACTGACAAGTAGATAATGAAAATGTTATTCATTTACATGGTAGAGTTTTATTCAGATGTAAAGAAATATAAAATCATGAAATTTGCAGGTAAATGGATGGAACTAGAAACTGTCATACTGAGTGAATTAACACAGACTCAGAAAAACAAACAACATATGTTCTCCCTTATATGTGGATCCTAACACCAAATCCTTATAAGGGAGTATGTATCCAGACATAATTACAGGGACCAGGATAATGAAACGAACCAGGGAGGTTAAAAAAAAGAATCTGAAAGAGAAGAACAGTAGGAAACAGGTTTTAATAAGGAAGATATGGATAAAAATAGGGTTATTTTAATGGGGGGTTTTATACAAGGAACTTAGGGGATAAAAAGAAAGAAGGAGCTCAAGAGAGTTGGGAACACAGGAGAAGGGTATTATTGAGGGAGAAATGGGACAAATGGGTGCACTTTAAATGGGAAAACCATGGTGGAGGTGTTATATGATGCGAGAGATAAATAATGCCTAGCCAGTTTAAAAAAAAAAAAAACCAGACGAACCATATTAGTCCAACAACCTAATGACAAATGTGTATACAACTAGCTCAAGAACATAATACATGTCTGTTCAAGGTGTATCTGAGAGCCTTTGTTCTTTGCCCAAGCTTTTCTGTATAGCACATGGTAATTAAAAGTACCAGACTGGAAGATATAACCCTCTTGGATGCTTATCAGCCATACTTTGAGGCCTATACTAATTTAGTCAGGGGGACTTAAACGACAGTTTTTGCTCCTTGCCATGCAGGGTCAATTAAGTTCCAAGGGACTATGGAGTGTCTTTCAAAATGTCCTGTAACTGTGGTGAGTCACCTGTCCTCTTGATCAAGGAGGCCATGGAGACCCTACCAGATGGACTTGAACCAGTGTCCAGTCTACAAAGAGGAGGGTGAACACAGAGGAAACATTTCCTCCATGCTTCTGAGTGAAGCCAGCCATGGTCAAACAAGAACTTCAGCTTATCTACACATAAATGGAACTGGTAAAATTAAGGCCTAAGGAGCAAGGGGATCCTCCCAAGCCCATGTGACCCCTTAGGAACAGATCCTCAAATGCCCTTAAGTGTAAAAATAAAATGATTTCTTTGGTCCAACTTTATGGACTTAAACACCCAAAAGGAACATATAACCAAAGATAAAAGGGATCAATATAATTCTTTAAGAGTCTATATGTACACCTAAAGGCTACATAACAAGAAACAATGCCAGACAGGAGATATCTTCCTTTGAATTGTTGGCTGGGGTGGCCCAAGAGACTCCCAGACAGTCACTCAGCATAGAACTAGGAAAATCAACATCTGACCGCAATCTTATCTAAAGGAATATTGACAACTGATGGCTGCTAGATGAGGAAGAGCTGATCTTCCTAAAACAAGGAACTCTAGAAAGGCTAACTAGACTCAGCGAATGGACAAGTACTGGGGATTGGTTGGGGGCACTGACAACACAGTGAACAGTAACAGGGATGACAGAGTGTATGGGCTCCGCTATGGGAGGGTGCAATTTTGGATGTGGGTATCTAGATGAATAACATTGTTTGGGATGTTCTGTATGAAATACACACAAAATATAAATAAAATGAAAAAATGAGTTATATTTGAGGAAGAAGCACAAAAATTTGCTTCATGTTAATTAGTAGGTGTGAAAAACATTACCACTGAAATCTACCTGATGACTTTATGTCCGTGCTCAGGTGGTAAGGATCTCAGAAAGTAACCAACTGTGATTAGTAAAATCAGATATATAAAGTTTAGAGATACATATTCAAACATCTAAGAGTTATTTGCATTAAAAATGAGTTTTTCTGTATGAAGCAGTATATTTTAAAATGAAATAGACATCTTTTTTAAAGGTTAAAACCTCATTCAATTTTATATCTTATATGGTTTATACTGAGTACAATATTTTATAACTGTATTAATTCAACTGTGAACCTAAAAATTTACCACCAATTTTGAAAGAGATACATCTTTACTCTGGAAATTGTTATTGAATATGTCAATGCTGTTGTAATGATATGCTTCTTCTAATTATGTGGTTTTTAAATAAATAAATAATTTTAAAAGATACACAAAAATGTATAAAAAAATCCCCAAAATTCAATAAAAATTAAAAACCTCAGATGCTGATACTGGTAAGAAGACAGAAATATTACAAATCATAGTTAAAAAGCAAGTATGAAAAAAATTGTTATTAATTTATATTTAGCCTATACAAAGTTGACATGTCTTCTTAGGTAATTGCACATGCCACATAACACTTTTGATTGACAAAAATTTAGTTAGTATATATTTTAAATAAATGTTATTTATCTGGATCTATGTTGTTTATCCATACATATCTTCTTGTACCATTAAAAGAAGAATACTGACTCTTCTTATCTTTTTTTCAAATATATTAGGTGTAACAACTTTTTATCTCATTCTAATTTAATGTAATTATAAATATTACCAGTGTTACATATGTACTTCTCCAATATTCATTGTATATCTTCTATGTTGGCATTGGAAAAAGATATAAAATCAATAATGGAGGCTCTTCACTTCTACCTTAAACAGATGAAACGTTAGGGGAAGAAATAAAGAAAGAAAGCTGATAAAAGCAAATCATTCCTGGGAGAAGAATAAGTATCTTTCCACATGAGATTTTCCACATTATTATATATCCTAATTTTACTGATTTAGATGCATATTAAGTTTTATTGACAGGGAATGTATAAATTTTATGTAGTAGTCTTTGATCCACTGATGACCCTCAATAAACTATACATATAAACTGCATGACTACTGACAAAAAGACTACTATTCTTTCCAATAAGGGTTAACTCTAGGTAGTTTTATTATTTATTTCCAAGTTAAAGATGTTTTACTTAGAAAACTTTCTGCATTCTTATATACTGCATTCTCAATGTGACCAATATAATAATATCATAACCAGAAGCAAGTGCCTATGGAAGACAAAGTACAATAATAGAAATTCCTGATACTGTCTATACTTTCAGAGCAATCAGATTCTGTTAGGAATCCTATATAGTTCCTGGTAGGTATTAGTACTTTAAGTCTAATCCAAAACAATGATAATTATTCTTCTTAATTTCTCAAGTGATATATATTTATATGTCTGCCATTCAATTGTATCTTACCGCTGATACTGATTACTTGGATTTTAACATAGTATTAAATTATGAAATTTATAGTGGAATAAAATTCCTATACATACTTCTTACAACGACTTTATTGTCCCAGTTCAAATGAATTCCATCATCCCTTTCTTGAGACATAAGGGTACGGATTTTTAATAGTGATTATTATTTATATTCTAGTATGTGAACTAATGTAACCACTTTTTCAAATGCCCATCTTACATTAATTCTTTGCATATAAAATATTCCAATATATTTCAAACCACTTACTTCACAAGTACTCATTTGTTGATAAATAAATTAGTATCTTACTATAGTCAAGAAAAAATTCTACTTGTGGTTACTGAATACAATAAAAATATTAAGATTATATATTTTTTTAAATTCAGTACTTAGTATATTAATTAGATAAAAGAAACACTAACTGAAAATTAAATATATCAGCAAGATAAATAATTAAATAAATCTTTCTAGGACACAGAATTGGATGCTATACAAATACACTATTCAAATTACCATGTACACTGTTGAAATCAGAGTAAGTCAAGAGCTACTACAAATGCGTATTTTGTGAAATGTTTGAAGATTAAGAGTCTTTGCTCACGCACTGCTGTTGAAGTGTTTGGGAAAGCAATAAACATGAGACTACATTTGCAAATAACATCTGGGGTAAGAGAATATAATTAGAACAATGTGTTTCAAATTGAATTTTTTAAAAATCACAAATCAGAATTTAAGCATAACATGTTTTTTAAAACAAGAGTGCCATATATGAAGGAAGACACATAGTGATCACAAGGCCACACCTTTGTGCAGTAACTCATGTAAACTAAAGAATGTTCTTCTTACATAGACTTGACTTTCAAAAGATGCTTTTTGCCAGCTTTGTAGATTTACTTATAAACCAAGGTATAGAATGAACCAGACTGGCCAACAAGAGATGAATAGACAGTAAAAATGTTAAAAATTTAATTTATCTACATGTTGTATACTATTAATTGATTTGAAAGAAGAAAGCAAACATACTGGGAGTTGATGGTTTAAGTAGAAAAGGGGGCAGAAGGATGGGTAAAAGGTGAGAGTAGTGTTCTTGGTTAACTACAAGTAAGTATGTTTAAAGAAGCCTTATGAAAACTTACTAGTTTGTTAGCTAATTAAAAACAATTTAAAAATAGTTTGAATGCAAGTAACCTGTATGGGTGTGCAATGATATTCCTGGAAGACGTGGATATTATGGCTATTAAGTTAAAATTTCAGTACCAGTCACAGGTTAACTCCTTATGAATTATTATTGGTCAAAGACGCCAAAGAGGCACCTGCAACAACATAGGCTATAGAGTCTGTTCTTGGTTATCCAGCATAAATTGTCATGCTGTTATAAGAGTGTGTACAGCATGACAGAAATTGGTATTGTAGAATCCTGGGTCTTACTCTAGGTAAGAACATTGATGTCTTTTCTCCTGAGAAGACTTCACAGCATATTCTGGTATGAAAGCAAGCCAGCAGGGAGAGTTTCCTGGTCAGGTCAAGACTGAAATTCTATATCCTGCAACCAAAGTGTGTCTTCAGGAACAGGATCTTACCATCTAGTTATTTTGTCTTAATTGGATTAGATGCCTTTTCCATAGGAAGCATTTCATACTGTAGTGTAAACCTGTTCAAAATCCTATGACTAAGGGAATCATAGGCTCTATGTTAGAGCCTCTATGTTGAACTTTGAAAAATGGTTATGCTTTCATCCTGCCTTCTAAGTATTTATGTTTATTCCCATATTTGTGTTATTCTCAGCCTTGGTCAGAGAAACTACATATTGCAGTGAGTAGTGGTTAATGCATAGACATGAAACTTTGAAAGTCAAAATGCTAAGGACACATGACTGTGGGTACTCAGATATACATGGAACAATTATATTAACCCACCTCACCACGGCTTAGGGAGCACTGCAGATGAAGGGACAGAAGGAATATAAGGGCAGGAGGATGGGGAGGAGTGGTATGAAATGCTGACATGTATATATGACATGGTTATTAGACATAGGAACTCAGAGCAACTATGGTTACCTATATGACTTGAACAAGATCAAACAATTTAAAAATCCAACATAAATGGGGATGGGCTCCCAAGGCCTCATACTAAGCAGAGGAGCTGTTAGCAGTAGACTGATGTTGGTTAACATTGTCTGATAATATTCCTGGTAAGACATACATCTACTCACCCCAGATAGGGAACTGAAAACAGATGAAATTAAGGTTATAACCAAAGTTCAACTTGTAGAACCAACTTGTTCAATTTGTTGGGATTACTTGCAGGTGTATGAGCGAGGGTCTACTTACAGGCACAAAATTTCTCAAAGGCAGCTGCATCACCAAAAGCCCAGCAGCCTGGCTGATACCTCATGAAAGCAAGAAACTTGGTGCACATTGCACAATGTGCAGGGGTTTCAACAGATTAGTGAATGTCTTTCCCAGATATCTCAGCTGGTCTGTGGCTCTTTCAGGTAAGTCATCTGGTCCTTCTTTCTTCTAGGTGGCTTAGCTCTTCTGAGCCTCTTCCTGGCAGCTCAGTATGTCTGAGTGCATCTTTCAGCTGTCTTTAGAGCTTACATATGTTGGGAGCATAGGTTCTTGTCACTGGGTCTAACTGAAAGACACAAAGTGTTTCAGCAGTTTATTTACGTACCTGCCAAATATAGGAAAGATAGGATGTCCTTGACTGATACTTAAAAAGAGACGCTAGGGAAGAGCAGGGAACTATTAGAAACCAGAACAGAGAATATTTTTAAAATGTCCAAAACAAGTTCAATAGAATCTCGTGACTATTTTTGCAAAACTGTCCAGCCATTGATCTCATTTTTTTCCTTTGGCCTTCAAGGCTTGACTAAAGAAAGATTAAACAAGGATCTGCTTTCAGGTACTTTTATAGTTTTGGAGTGACTAGAATCACAGCATGAGGTCCCTTCAGGAGATCTTCTAGAGAGAGCAGGGGAAAGTATTGTGTCTTTTCATCCCCCTGGCCAGGAATGCTGGGAGGAAGTTCTGGTTTCTTATCTCCTCCTAAACGAGCAAACTTGTCTGGAGACTATACATGAGGGTTAGAATTAAAACTTAAGACCAGAACTGAATTTTCAGATTTTTATGGATAAAATGGATTACATATATTCCCCAATCTCCTAAATCATTTTAAGAATGTCTCTTCAGAGTGGGGAATGGCAGCAGCAGTAAAGGCTCATTAGAGGAAAACTAACCCCATCCGGTCAACATAATGAATCTCTGGCCTGGATAGAAACCTAGGATTCCAGGCTGTCAAAAACATAACACAGTAAGGCCAGTGGGGTCAGTCAATCATCCAGCCAATTGACCATCCCTTAGGATGGAAGGACCGCCCCTAGGAAGGAGGGCTCACCTTGAGCCATGTTGAAGAAATCAAATGATTATTCCTTTAATGAGATATTGTACTTAACGTCCCAGAATTCCCATCTACTAGCATAGAGTCCCTATGAGTCACAAGTAATGGCCATAGGTCCTATGCTTGATGCCACCAGTGCCACAAGATCACATGTGCAAGCTTCCAGTGGCCTGGAAGCCTCTGCTTCCCTTTGTTCATGAACCAGCCCTTGCTTTTACGCTCTTTCTGCCCCCTCTTCCAAAATGGTCCCTGAGCCATGGGTGGATGAGATTTCATATAGGAGTCCTAGCCTACACTCTACAGTCTCTTATTCTTTAAAACTTGGCCAGTTATGGCATTTTGTGTGCATCAAACTCTGTTGTATAGGAAGGTTTACTGGTGTGAGTTGCTTGTAATACTTTTGTTTATGCAAACCCCTGCTGCAGTCTCAGAGCTTGATAGTCCAGAGCAGTAGACCCTTTCCATATTATAATTATGTGGTTGCTTATCTCCCATGTGGCTGATCTTTATTCTGACTTACCTCAAATGGCATGACAATTTTTTCCTTCTTTTCTCCATTATTCCTCCTCCAGGAAGCTGTTGAGATTTATAGATTACTTGCCCTGGGAGCAGTAGACCCTTTCCATATTATAATTATGTGGTTGCTTATCTCCCATGTGGCTGATCTTTATTCTGACTTACCTCAAATGGCATGACAATTTTTTCCTTCTTTTCTCCATTATTCCTCCTCCAGGAAGCTGTTGAGATTTATAGATTACTTGCCCTGGGTATTTTTTTTTTATTTTTAAAAATGATTTATTTAATAACAACATACTTAGAAGAAGCATATCATTACAACACAATTGACATATTCAATAACGTTTTCCTGAGGTAGGATGCATCTCTTTCAAATTTGGCTGTAAATTTTTAGGTTTACAGTTGAATTATTACAGTTATA
>NW_008355363.1:1668131-1670068 GCF_000622305.1 Nannospalax galili | reverse complement strand
TTTCCCAGGGAGTGGATTGAGTAGCTGGGTTGTACTGGATGCAAAGGATCAGGGAGAGTAAAGGTAAGCCTCAGAGCCCCAGAAAGAGGCTGTCAGCCCCAGAAAGAGGCTGGCGGGTGTTGCAGGACCAGGGAAGTAGAGGGAGGTGAGGGCAGGGCCAGGACCAGAAGAGGTGCTCTTGGGGCCCAAGAAAGGCATTGAGTTGGTCTGGGTGAGAATGGTCAAGAAGCAGTATTGATTCCCCAGGTGTCTGGGGCCCCAAGACTAGGAATGGCGCAGGGCCCAAACTAAGGACTATAGAACGGTGAGGGGAGGGGAATGGAAGGGTGAATGTGGCTTAGGGAGTCCCGGCACGGAGAGCTGCACTGTAGACTTACCCCAAGAGGCCTGAGGATAGTAGTGCCGGGTATTTTCTTTTAAACTCTAATTGAGCTGTCCTTTTTGAGAAACCTTTAGCTTTGCTTTGACTAAAAATAAACCCAAAACTAAACATAATTGCATTTGCAAAGTTTAAATAAATAAACACATAAATTACCCAAAACTGTATTTGCACTCTATGAATATTAATCCTTTACTAGTTATACATCATGGGGTATTATGCAAAGTTTCCATGGAATGTGCTGGAATTAGAATGCCTAAATTATGTTTAAATGAGAGACTATGTAACATAACTGATGAGAACATTGTTCTGGAATCAGATATCTGTAGTTCAATTCTTGGTGCTACTACAGCTCTGTCATTCTGCTTTTATTAGTCTCAAATCTTCATAAATAAAATGTGAGTAGTAGTGCTTTCGTAGGACATTGGGGGCATTAACTAATAAAACTTTCAAGCCTATTAGACTCATTGCTAAAGTACATTAATGCCTAATAGAAGTGACACGTTACTACTATTTTAGAATGATGCTGATGGCAGGAAGATTTAGAGAGACAAATGTATAACTATTATAAGACATTGTTTAGTCAGTAAAACCATTGATTATAGCAGCAAAAATAAAAAAGGAAGAATAAGTACTAAATTAAGAGAAGTTACAGAAGATAAGTAGTGGGACATTATACATGATTGGATATGGCAGGATACATCTTGATCATTTTGGTAAGATCAATTATAATATAGATAATAAGGGAGAAAAATAAAATACAATTCTAAAGTTTAACTCAGGTTAACTTTAAAGTGGTATTGACAAAACATAAGAGATTAAGATATGATAGAGTTATATATGTGTTTTAACAAAGAACAGATAATAAACTTACTTTGTTACACAAAAATATGAGGAAGTATTAACAAAGAGGAAGTAGACTATTCTGGGTAATCCTTTCCAAGATTTTTGCTTTGACATCTGTGTTTGAATGACCTGAACCTGCATCTCTGCAAGACAGGTCAGTGCTCTTAGCCACTAAGGCATCTCTCTAGTTCCTCTTTTTAACTGCTCTTATAGATATCCAGGACCTATAGATTTCTCTACCTTTCCTGTCCTCCGTTAAGATACACATAACTAATATTTTGGTCACCTAGCACTGCTTTTTCCTATCTGTGTAAAACAAACAACCACATCTTATTACCTAGTTTTCATTTATAATTTTATCAATACAGTGCTTTCTGGAAATATATTTTGGAACTAAACTGTGATTTCAATAAAATTTCAGAACTTACATTCATATTAAAATGATAGATGTATTTGACAGAAAGATCAGGGACTGGGAAAATGACTCAACCAGCAAAATGCTTTTTATGCAAGCATGAAGACCTAAATTCAAAATTCAAGCACCCACATAAAAAGTTGGGTATAGTGGTGCAGGCCTGTAATCTCAGCACTGGAGAAGCAGAGACAGGAGGAACCTTGGGGCTAGCTGGCCAGTAGTTTTTACTGAATAAGTTCATTCCAGGTTCACTGAGAGGGCCTGTCATTTGGAATAAAGGAAGAAACTACATGCCGA
>NW_008355363.1:1639561-1668098 GCF_000622305.1 Nannospalax galili | reverse complement strand
TTCAAGGCCAGCCTGGTCTACATAGTGAATTCCAGGCCAGCTGGGGCTACAGGGAGACCCTGTTTCAAAAAAGACCAAAAAAAAAATGTAGTACTCTGAAACATAGATATGTAGTTTTAAAAAAGATCATGAGGCTAGAGAGATGGCTCAGTACCTAATAATGTTTGCTGCTCTCCCAGAAGAACTAAATTCAGTTTCCAAATTAGTAGGCTCACAATCTTATAATTCTAGCTCCTGACAACCTCTTCTAGCCTCTGTGGGCACCCTCACATACATGGCATACACACATAAACTCAAACACACACATAAATACAACTACACACACTTGTACCTATAAAATAAATTTTAAAAAGAAACAATCAATGTGATTATATTGGGTGGCATCTGATTTCACTGACTACTCCAAATTTTAGTAGATACTCATGACTTGACCCAATGACCAAGGAAGAATAACTGATATATTTCAGTTATTTAAAGAAATAAATTGATATTCTGAATAAGGCTTAATATACACTTATTAGCTATATTGCAGTACAAAATTTCATGATGACTTTGGGGGATATCAAACAAATTATACATTAAATATACATTATATATTTTTGATAATAGTTCTAAAGAACTCCTTAATCCTTGTAATCTGAACAAAGTAATTCAGGGGATAGTGGGAAAGGTGTGTAAAGGTAGTATATAGAGTGACAAGATTTCTTGATTATGTACTTTTAGCTTCCTTATTTGGAATAAAATATTTAGATGCATAAAAATAGACATAAATATTTTATCTCATAAATTATAATTTCTGCATGTATGCATTTCCTTCAGTAGCAATTAAATACTGAATCAAAGCAGAGATGAATTTTCTTCTGAGGTATACTTTTGGGAAATGAAGAGATGAAAGAAATCCTCATTAATCAGAGCTATAAGCAGCTAATGCCTTGAGGAAAATATATACACAAGTCAAAACTCTGACCATCAGTAGGGTCTTAGCTTTGACTTCTGGGAGATAATGAAGGGCTGTGACAATAGCCTGTGTGTTTTGGGAGTCTCTTGGAGTACTCTGACCAAGCACTTGAAGGGAGGTCTCTCCTGCATGGCACTGTGCTCCTTGCCGTACAGCTCTAAATTATATACATGCACTAATGTTCAGACATTATATGTGTATTCCTCAGGGGGTTTCCAAGCTAACACATTCTCCTCTGACTTCCCTTGTCATCCAAGCTCCATTCATCTCTCCATTTTTCCCTTCTCCCCATCCAACCCCCCTCCTCCCTCTCCAGTGAAATCACCCCCGTTATCTCCACCTTCTCCCCAATAACGCCTCCCTCCCACCAGGCCCCCTCTTCTGAGTTCTCTCCTCCCCCACCCCCATTGTTCCCTTTCATGTCCCTCCCTCCAAATATAGGATATACTTCAGAAACAGATCTTAGAGCAATGGATCGGGAACTAACCTGGAAGCCTTCTCCCTGAATAACTCTCATAGTTCTAGATACCATGCAATTTGTTAAGGGAGAAAAAGAAGCAATGGTCCAACACAGTCCTGAAGCCAAATAACCATAGTGACTGGTACAGCAAACTACCTCTATTAGTGCATAAGTGGCACTGCTGTCTGGGAAGTAGTCAACAGCTACCTAACTGGACTTAAAGCTCTGTAGGTGGGAGTGAACTCATGGATGACACTTTAATTATAGCCAAATACACATGGTTAGAGAAGTCACAGATCCTAGAGAAAACCCCTATCTCTGTCATAGCTCTAGACAAATGAAATTTCTTACAATGTGCTAAATATGGAGCCTTATATTTACAGACAAGTATATGGTACACCACTCATCAAAGAAGCTTCTTTTTGTAACAGATGGAGGCTGCTTCAGAGTGGGCACACAGTGGGTCACAACTGGATACGTTTTAGGGAATAATAATGTGCAGAGTGGGTGTTCTTGGATAGGGCTCCTATATTAAAACTCACCTACCCATGGCTCACGGACCATTGTGGAAGAGGGGGTAGAAAGATTGTAAGAGCTGGGATTGGCCCATGAACACAGAGAAACAGAGGCTTTCAGGGCACTGGAAGCTTGCTCATGTGAACTTGAGGCAATATTGTCATTGAACATAAGACCCATGCTGACTCAATCAGACAAGAGCCCAGAGGGGAGCTAGGGAAATGGTCAGTGGGTTGACCCTAGCCTGGGAACTATTGGAGACTGATTACTGCTGGGTGAGGGAGAATAAACCTTCCTTAAGGTCTAGACCTGGATGAACTTGTACCAAAGGAAATCTGGGAAAAAATGCTTGAACAGATGAAACTTAACATGTATGTTGGAACACATGAGGTCGGGTGGGGGTGTGTGGTATGGCGGCATGGATGGGGGGTCCCTAAATTTGATTAAGAACTGTTGAATGAAATGTACAAAAGCTCAATAAAAATACATAAATACTCTGGTGATTCAAAATATACATTACATTAAAATGTGTTTTTTTGTGAGTTTCCTGCTTTAACATTTTTCCTAGAAACAGATAATTAATAAAGAGTTCAGAAAGGTCATATTTGACCAAAAACAAGAAGAGACTAACTCAACTTCAGAATGTTCAACTGACCTACATATTCTTGAGCATAACTGACTTACTTAGGCAATTAGAACTAAAACATTTCTTGCAAACATTATATGTGGCTAATGTAACAATGTCCAAATAATCTAACTGTAACCTCAAAGTGTCTGTGTTCCACATGTCTTGTCAACTGTGGGCTTGATCAGAAGAAAAAAACCAAGATAGATTCTTATTTTTATTTATTATTTATTTATTTATTTATTTATTTATTTATTTACTTACTTACTTATTTATTAAGACAAAGTCTCCTTGTAGCCAGGAACCAACATTGTAGGCCTAGCTGGCCTCCATCTCTAATCTGTTTGCTGGAATTAAAGGCATGTGTTGTTTATTATTTAATTTTTTATACATTAAAACAGTGTATTTAGATCATGTCAGTCCACCACTATTTCCCTTATATTTGCCCTAGTGACCCTCACTCAATCCACCACTTTTCTTTTTCTTTTTGTTAATAATTACATTGTCTGTCTAATTAGTACTGTCCCCATGTACATGGGTGTATGTCCATCCACTGGGGCATGGGCAACCTACCAGAAGCCACATCCCAAAGACTATCCCTTCCTCAGCAGTCATCAACTGCTTGTATCTCTTCCATGAAGGGCAAGGTATTTGGCTGTGGGCTTACCCATTCATTATGGAATTTTCATTGGCTTGATCTTGCCCCGGTAATCACAGCTACTCTGAGTGGTGTTTAGCAGCCCTACCTTGTCTGGTAGTCATCATTTCACAGATTTCTAGGTATCTTCAGCTGTTACATTGTTTCCACTTTCTCATGATACTCTGAGGCTTGGAGACAGGAGGTTGAGACTGTTGATTTTTCCAGAGCAGAGAACTCAGTGTCACTTACAGGTAGCACTTTGACAAGTTATCAGTCTCTCTGTTAACCACTACCCACTGAAAATGAAGCTTCTCAGAACATAGTTGAGAGCAATACAAATCTATTGGTATAAACATAAATATTTAGAAAGTAGTTTGACAGCATGACTATCTAACAAAGCAGCTATAGGTTCCCACCTATGATCTCTGGCATGGGATTTTGACCAGTTCTACATGTGCAGACATGAAATCCCTTCCATGGAATAGTCCTTAAATCCAATCCAAAAAAAGTTGCTTACCCTTATAACTTTCACGCTATTATTATTACCCATAGGTGCATAGTTCCTGGCACATGAGTCTTGTAGAATGCAGGAATCTGCTCCAGGTAAGACATTTGATTTTTTTCTCCAAGTAGCTTGAATTGCTGCTTCAGGTACTCTCTAAGCAAGTCAGCGGAGAGACAGTTTACCCATCATATGAGGTTGATTTCTCTATGTTCTATAGCCAAAGTATCTTCAGCAATAGGTACATACCATGTAGTTATTATGGCTAATCAAGGGAAATGACAATAGACTGTGATTTTGGGTGACTTTGGGGCCTCATTGACCCATAACTCACAGGAAAATATTCTGTGCCTCACACTGAGATATTACTCTCAATCTTGTTAGATTTAGAATTCATTTTAAAGGGACAAACTGTATTTATAAAAGATCTCAATTTCATTTTTCGTTTGGTAAAAAGAGAGAAGGAGCTTTACCAAATCCCTTCATATGAATTTGAAATGGAAAAATAACTTCTGAATTCAAACTTAATTATTTTTGTTTTTACATAATTTTTGAGCTACACAATAGACACTGTTATGTACGATGGAAAACATTTGAAACAAAAGCTAAAAATAGAATAAAATTTATGTCAGCATAAATTATTTGGCTGATTATGTAAAACTATTCTAACTGAAAGCTTAACTTGAATTCAATCTCATTCTGCTATCATCATCAAATGGAAGAGAGTTATTACCTTTGAATTATTTTCCTAAAGATGAAGTGTTAAGTATAACAATGATTATATGAGGAAATTTTGATCTTATACAGAATTTAAACAATCTTAGTTTTTATATTAGAATATTAATTCATCTTTAATAAAATGAAATGTCCTATTACATACTATCATTACACTCAAAAGAATACTATTTTCTTTTCACATAGACTAATAATAGTTTCATGTTGTGCAAAATAATAGTTTATTTCTGTTAAATATTTGTTATCACTGCTAACACTTACATATTACCTCATTTATCTTTGATATTAAGTTTATGATCCT
The DNA here is from genome assembly GCF_000622305.1 of Nannospalax galili. Classification (NCBI taxonomy): domain Eukaryota; kingdom Metazoa; phylum Chordata; class Mammalia; order Rodentia; family Spalacidae; genus Nannospalax; species Nannospalax galili. Next base: position 1,663,361 of record NW_008355363.1, on the reverse strand, counting down.
GACACCAACATTGCCCATGTTTCACAGGTAAGCAACAATTATGAGCTAGTGTGTATGCTTGGAAAGTTGAGGAATGGTTATGACATGGTTAACTAGAGCTATGATGTTTGGTGCAAATTGTCCTTTAAAAGCGAATCCTGTCCTTTTGTATTTCCCTCTCCTTTCAGGTTTCTATATATGAATTCACAGTAATACAGCCAAAAATCTGTGTAAAGTTTACAATGACTGGTTTTAAAGTTTTGTTTGGTTTATATGCAAAGAAAATATTGCCTCATTTCTCCAGACTCCTGTATAACATGTCAATCCCAGTTTCTTTTTACCGTGTGGTTTGGAACGGACTGGAGTATGCTACTATAGGTATCATTTTGTTCTGGTGTAAAGGAAGCAATTGATATGCTTATATGTGTGCTTAATCCAAGTTAGATAACACATATTCAGTTTGGTGCAGGACAAGTTTAGGTGCAGGATGAGTTTACAAACCGTTGTTATCAAAGGCTTCTTCTAAGAGAATTTCTACCCAACTGTGCAAAGCATTAATCACACTGAGAAGGAGAAATCTTCAGTAAACCAAATGAAAAGTTCACTTAAAGCTCTTCATCTTCGGAGAGCAGAAGCTCAGGAACAGTATTTCTTCCTTTTGCTTTAAGCAATCTCCTAGCAGATGTAACGCACCATCATATATATTGTTTCTTTTCAAGTCACCTTTAATTTTCTAAGGATAAGTATTGAAATGTCTACATTTTTCTTTCTAATAATCTCCCTTCTGGGAAAAAAAGCAAAAACGGTGAGAGATTTTATAAATATGAAGGTGATATACATATAGTACTTGAAACTTTTCTCCTTTCCTGTTGTAACAATAAACAGAACACAGCAGTTAATTCACTTCACAGATATGAGCAAGTTTCATTTTTACTTCTTGCATTGTATCTCACTATATTTAATGTTTAGATTGTTGAAACTGAACTCAGTACTTGTTAAATGGCAGATTGCTTGGAAGAATAAATAATGAAAACATTTAAAAATATTCATCATATCATGTTACTCTTTGCATCTTAATCCCATTTTTTGTCATAACTCTGCTTTCTTCAATATCTGTTCTTTTTATTTTATGTGAACTGATGAATATTTTTACACTATGGGGAAATTACTACACAAAAATATTACTGCTGGATTAAGAAAGTTCTAAAATACTTTCGCCCTCCATTAGTGGTTACAACGTAAGCATTTGTACGCTGAAGCTCTGCTTCTGTCTGAACATGCTATAATTTCTGAGTAGAATGTCTCAGTGGAGAGTATGTAGATAAAGAATTGCCAGATCTTCCTTCAACTATTGTATGAGCTTCTTTTTTTGCTCTTTGCCAGGTGTTATATGTAGAGCAGAGGTACAATAGTCATACAATCGTGGTAGAATAAATAATCCTTTGGCAATAAATGTTCATACTTACAGAGTAACTTGGACCCTTTCAATGCTATGGGCCATGGAATGTTCTGTGCTCATTTTACAATGTCCTATGATGAATTATCAGCATTTGAAAATAAAATCCTGCTGATGTTGACACTTTTATGCTCCTTTCTTGAGAGCTTTTCAAACTATAGCTCTCCAAATTTCCTAGCATTATTCATGAAGCTACTTGAATGGACTTAATAATTCTAATTCAATCTTTTAAAATTGTTAATTGGAATAGGGCAATCTTGAGAAATTCTCCAGGTAAATTAATGCACCATGGTGGCTTGGAATTTGTTCATGAAAAAGCCAGTATGAGTAAGTACAGCTATTTACTGCACTTAATGATCAATTAAACCTATCATTCTATTTTTAATTAAAATGTTCTTCATAATGTTAATATAATTTTGATTTTCCAAAACACAAAATTTGATGATGAAATATAATGTCTTTCAATCATTAGCATTTTGTCCATTGTTAATATTAAGAAGAGTTTGTCATTAGCAGAAATCATGCTTGAGTAATTTGTTCAACCCACACAAGTGAGGTTTCATAATTATTTTTAGACATTTCTGGTACTGTCATTTATCACACCACATACCGTATTACTTCAGGAAAAATGCACAAAAACAGTCATTGACAACACTGTTGAGAGGTCCTTTTCTTCCACAGCAAACACCTGCTAACATCTCCAACTGTCACCTCCTTCTCAGGAGTCTAGGCATCGTACTGTGCTTCCCAAATGGTACCTCCCCCTCATTGGCCACCTGCAGTTTGTGCCAACTGCCTCATTTTCTTTCTCCTCCTCCTCAGGAGAAGTGACCTTCTGTCAAAATAATATTTGAAAGGCTAATTTTTTTTTTGGCTGCTGTGTTTCCTGTCTATTTATGCAGGATATAATTGCTGGCATTTAATCACAGAAGAACATTTTGATACTCAATTTTTTTATGTTAAAAGGATGCTCATTGACTTATAAAATACTTAATTTTACAAACAATTTCCACATATTGTCTGCTTTTCAAAAGTAATATTTTATTGTTCATTGGCCAAGTACCAAAATTAAATACAAAGAAAGAGTACACAGTTGTAGTCTCGATGTCTAATATTGATGGTATATTGATTCAGAAACATTTTTCAAAGGAATCTTTAGGTAAGTATTTCATACAAAAGTGAAAATACCTATTTGATTAGGCTGAAAACAGGAAAGGACTGATTTACTAAAGAGATCAACGTCATAAAACCTGGGGAAAAATTATCTTTGATCGTTGCTTGCATTTCTAAATTCTTTACTTAATGCCACATGTGTAATATTAAAACAAAGTTTTTGGAAAAGAAGATGAAATAGTATATTAATATTGATTATCAAGTTCTAGATAAAATATAGGAAATCACATATCAGCAGAGGTAATTTATCTTAGCATAGTAATAAAAATTTGAGGCAGCTAAAGATGTCATGTTCATACTATATATTTTTAGTTTAATAATGTGACGGGATAGGAGTTACATAATGATACTTTTCCCAAGACATGTGCTCCATGCACAATTTTAGTTCTCTTATAGGATTTAAGGATGCTGATAACATTAATTGTTTTATTTACTATTTTATTTACAGTAGTGATAATCAAACCCACATATACACATGTTAGGCAAGTGAAATACCACTGAGCTATATCTCCAGGACTATATATTTTAAATGTATAGTGTACAGGTTAGTTCTAAGCTATTTAATTATTATTTAATTTTATTCTGTGTTTTTATTAATACATGCCAAACGTGAATGTAAGTTCTCCATGGTATGGCAATAAATGAATTAATCCTCAAGCAATTATTTAAGACTACAATTATTATACCTGTCTCAAGGCAAGGACAACGATATTCCAGCTTGATGGATTAGTTCCAAAGCACATTTTGAGCATTCAAATCTACTTGGCAACAACTCTAACCAGCAGTGAGCGTTTCCAGAAAAAAAACATGGGCCAGAACAAAGTCACGTATTTCCCTCCTTTTGATTTCCTTCCTTATTATTTCTCATTTACTTTTGGTGATTCTATAAATTTGTCTCTGGGATGTTTAAAAAATCATAAACTGATTTAAGTACTCTCTGTATTGAGATTTGTTGAGGACTTTAGCTAAAACTTCAGGTACCTCAATTATGAATAAGACCAAGACATTCTTTAGTATATATTAGTTACAGAATAGAGGAAATGTTTTATAATGTCTTTATTAGAAGAGTAGTGGGCCAGAAGATTTTTGCACCAATGTCATTGGACCTCTTTTTCTACTTCTATACTTCACACATTTAACACATTGATTTTATATGCAGTCTCTCAAAGTACTATATAAGAAAAAATTTCAACAATACATGTATAGTGGCTTTAATTATGGATATTAGCAACAATCTTGTCACATAATTTGTTTGATTTTTGGTATATAATCCCAGCACTCTGGAGGCAGAAGCGGGTAGATCTCTGTGAGTTCAAGTGCAGCAAGAGACCGTGCTTCAAAAAGACCGAAAAAAAAAAAAAAAAATCAACATTAGACTCTAGTTTTAAAATAATACACCATCAAAGATAACTGCTGAATATTATTTTTGTATTAGTATAGAATAGCACAGATGACAAGCACTCTCAAGCTGGTTTTAGACAATACTTTCCTTAATAATCTGTTTGAGAGGTTGGATTATATTAAGATTTTAGTATAATTGTAGAAACTTTAAAAGAAAATCAATGACAGGTAGATTTGGCAAAATCTATGCATAAAAAATTAAACTGAATAGGAAAAAACCCAAGTGTTTTTATTAATCAAGAAAAATCTGAGAATGGAGAGATGAAACAGTAGTTAAGAGCACTGGAGAGGACCCAGGTTTGGTTCCCAACACCCACCTGGAGGCTATCAACCCTTCCTAACTCCAGTTCCAGAGGATCTGACATCCTCTTTTGACTTTTGTAGGCATTGAACACATGTGGTGCACTTGTATACATGCAGGGCAAAACATGCACTTACAATAAAATAAATATTTAAATATTTTACATATTTTAATTTATTTTATGTGTATGAGTGTATTGCCTGCATGTATGTGAGTGCATCTGTGTCATGTAATACACTTGGAGGTCAGAAGAGGGTGGTGGTTCTTTTGGAACTGGAGTTAGGGACGGTTGTTAGCCACAATAGGGGTGATGGGAATTGAACCTGGGTCTTCTCCAAGAGCAGCTAGTGCCCTTAACCGCTGAACCATTTATCCAGCCCCAAACAATATTTTAAGGTCAGTCATGGTGGCACATGTCCCTAAGCCCAGAAGCACTCAGAGTCAGAGTCAGGCACATTACTATGAGATTACGGCCAGCCTGGGATCATTTACATAGCAAGTTCTAGGACAGTTGGAGGTATAAACATATAAGACGCTACCTCAAAAAAAAAAAAAAAAAAAACCCCACACACGTGTGCAAGAAATATCTGTTTTCAATATCTTAGGGACAGTCCTTGGCTGCAATGAAACAGTATGTTTAAAGCATACATTTTCTAGGTAAAATTACTTTGGCAAAGGGCAATAAGTGAAGGTGCAGATAGGGAAAGTGATGTAAATACCATTAAGTTATATTGTTTGTAAAACACAAAATTCAATTAAATTTTTTGTGAAAAAACAAATATATCTGTAAGCTGGTAAGATGGCTTTGTGGATAAAGGCACTTGCTCCCAAGCCTGAAGACTTGAGTTCAAATCACAGGACCCACAGTGTAAAAGGAAATAATGGACCCTTGAAACTTGTCCTCAGACCTCCAAATATGAACAGTGACATATGCATGAACACACACACACACACTCACAGAATTCAATGAAAATATAAAAATGAGACTTTATGCTCATCCCCCTCTGCTTCCCTGGGCCTGCACGACCCACAGGCCTCTCTCTTACTCACAGGCCTCTCTCTGGGGTAAGTCAATCGTGCCCTTCATGCCTTGACTCCCCCAGCCTCATTCACCTTCCAATCTCCCCCACCGGGCTCTCTTCCTAGCCAGGGTCCTGTCCCATTCCTTCTCTTGGAGCCCCAAACAACTGGGAAACCACCACTGCTTCCTGATCCTTTGCATCCAGACCAAATCAGTGCCTTCTGGGGTCCCCAGGAGCTCTCTGAGCTTGGCCCTGCCCTCACCTCCCTCTACTTTCCTGGCCTGCAGGATCCTCCAGCCTTTTTCTGGACGCTGGAGCTGACCTTTCCTCTTCCTGATCCTTTGCATCCAAACCCATCCAGCCCCTCAGTGCAGTCCCCAGGAGCCCTTGGGGCTGCTTCCAGCCCCCATCTTCCTTTCTATCTCTGGGTGGCATGGTCAGCAGCTGCCTTAGACCAGCATCTTTCCCGGGCCTGGCTCCCAGGCCAGTCCAATTGCCAAATCATTCCTGGAGGGATCCAGTCCTTAGCAGAAAGCCTGAGAGCGTCTGATCCTCATCTGACTTGGGCCTCTGTGGGAACTCCTGAAGACAAGAGCAATTTGGCCACTCCAATATAAAATCAAAAGAGAGTACCAGAAACTTAGAGGAACCAGCTTTTCATGCCCCCAAAGTAAACCACAAAGACACATAAAGTTCACAAAAAGAAGCAGACCTAAACTTGAAGGCTTGAGTCTCACACAAGAATCAGAAACTACAAAAGAAATTCACATGTCAAAGTCACAGAGAAAAAAATAATAACATGAAAAACCAAAATAACATATCCCCACCAAATATGAATAGCCCTCTAGAGAAGTACAGTGGGAATGCCCTAGAGATAATGCAGGACATGGAACACAAAAGAATCATTATAAACAAGATAAAAGAATTCAGTGAATTTAAAGAACACATAAACAAAGAAATCAAAGAACTGAAGGAATATAGGGATAAACTTCTGAATGAATTCAGAAAAGAACTAGAAATATTGAAGAATACTAAGGCTGAAATAAAGAACGAAGTGAAACACTCCATAAGCCAATTAGAAACGACAGGAGAAAGCCTCACCAATAGGATAAATGAAATGGAAAGCAGCATATCAAAACTGGAAGATAGAAGAAAAAGTTGATGAACTAGACCACTCAAGCAAAGATTATGAAAAATTTAAGAAATCACAAGAATGGAATATGCAGGAATTGTGTGGCACCATACAAAGACAAAACAGGTTAAACAGGCCCATAACACAAAAAGAAATTGAAACAGTAATACAAAACCTCCCAACTAAAAAAAGCCCAGGTCCAAATGGATTTACAGCAGAATTCTATCAGACATTTAAAGAAGATCTACATCCAATATTACTTAATTTATTCAAAAAGATAGAAATGGAGGGAGAACTTCCAAATTCCTTCTATGAAGCCAGCATCACTCTAACACCATGCCAGGTAAAGATACAAACATAAAAGAAAACTATAGAACCATATCCTTAATAAACACTGATGCAAAAATTCTCAACAAGATACTTGCTAACCACATACAGACACACATCAAAAAGATTATCCACCATAATCAAGTCGGCTCTAACCCAGAGATGCAGGGATGGTTCAATATACATAAGCCAATAAATGTCATAACCCATATAAATGGGCCCAAAGACAAGAAACACAAGATGCAGAGAAGGCTTTTGACAAAATTCAACGTGCATTTATGTTCAAAGTCCTAGAGGGAATTGGACTGGAGGGAACATACATCAACATAATTAAAGCCATATATAACACACCAACAGCCAACATTCTAAATGGAGAAAAACTGGAAGCATTCCCACTGAAATCAGGAACCAGACAAGGCTGTCCACTATCTCCACTTCTCTTTAACATAGTGCTTGAAACTCTTGCAATAGCAATAAGACAAGAGAAGGAAATTAAAGGAGTAATAATTGGAAAAGAAGTGATCAAATTATCCATTTTGCAGATCATGTGATATTATATCTAAGAGATGCCAAACATTCCACCTGAAAACTCATAGAAATTATTAATATGTTCACTAAAGTGGCAGGTTACAAAATTAACCTAAAAACATCTGTAGCCTTTCTATATACCAATAACAAGCAATCAGAGAAAGCATAGGGAAACACTCCCTTTCACAATAGCTGGAAAAAAAATATCTCGGAATAAACCTGACCAAAGACATTAAAGAGCTCAAAGGATAGAAGGACCTCCCATGCTCATGGATTGGAAGAATTAATATTGTGAAAATGACCACCCTACCAAAAGTCATTTATAGATTCAATGCAATGCCAATCAAAATCCCTATGAATTTTTCACAGAATTGGAAAAAAACCATCCTAAGATTCATATGGAAGCACAAAAGAACTTGGATAGCCAAAAACAACCCTGAGCACTAAGAGCAATGCCATGGGGTCACTATGCCAGATTTTAAGCTGTATTACAGAGGTATAGTCATAAAAACAACATGGTACTGGCACAAAAATAGACCCATAGACCAATGGAACAAAATTGAAGACCCAAATATGAGTAAATACAATTTCAGTCACCTGATATTTGACAAGGGGGGTGAAGAATATTCACTGGAAGAAATACAGCATATTCAGCAAATGGTGATGGCAAAACTGGATCTCCACCTGTAGAAGAATGAAACTAAGCCCCTATCTTTCACCCTGCACAAAAAGTCAATTCCAAATGGATCAAAAACCTCAATGTAAAGCCTGAAACTCTGAAACTGTTAGAAGAAAACGTTAGGAAAAACCTACAAGATATAGGTGTAGGAAAGGATTTTCTAAATCGGACATCAGTTGCTCAGGAAACAAGGGCAAGAATTCACAAATGGGACCTCAATAAACTACAAAGCTTCTGTACATCAAAAGAGGCAACCAGGGATGTGAACAGAAAACCCACAGAATGGGAGAAAATCTTTACCATTAACACATCCAACAGAGTTTTAGCTCTGGAAATTATTATCGAATATGTCAATGCTGTTGTAGTGAAATGCTTCTTCTAAGTATGTGATTATTAAACAAATAATTTAAAAAATGAGACTTTACAATTAAAGTCTTCAAGAATTGTTTATGAAAATTTTATTGTCATGATATTTTATTGAGACCATCTACTGTTTATTGAATAGCCAAAATGTATGTTCTCTGACAAATTTAATATTTGAAAATGTGTTATGTTTAGAGAATGTTTTCAACTGCATATGAAAAAGATCAGCTGAAAACTATATAAGTTTTCGTAGTTTCAAATATGTATATAAGCATTGAAAGGAAAGAAAATTAATTATGAAAATTTTCAAATGTTAGAGAATGTTAAAATCATGCAACAGTTCAGATGCATAAAATCTTCAAAAGACAATTTAACTAAATCAATAAGCATTATCAAAATAGTTCCCTATGCCTATAATACCTCATAGGTCATAATAATTTCCTTCTTTTCTAGAAGCTCTTTTTATTTGGGCTTAAACTTATATTTATGAACCTACTTTAGCACTGTGTATGTGCATTTGCACATATAAAGAAACTATCTGAACACTTTCAGTCTAAAAACTGGTAGTTTATATGACCACTACAAAATACCTATTATATAGCAAATATATACTTACTGAATGTATAAAAAAGTAGAAAAACTTGATACTCAGCTACAGCAAAATGAACAAAGATGAACTCTGCACAAAAATAAATTCAAACTGGATTAAAGAACTTAATTTAAAACTAGAAATGCTGACACTGTTAAAGTAAAAGAGAGGAGAAAACCACTTCAGGACACACTTCAAACCACATAGGGATATGCAATAAATTTCTAAGCAGGAAACTACTAGCACAGGTTGTTCTATGAACATAGGGAAACAGAGTCTTTCAGGTCACTGGAAGCTTTCACATGTGAACTTGTGGCAATGGTGGCATCAAGCACAAGATCCATACCAACTCAATCAGACAAAATCCCAGAATGGAGCCCCAGAAATGGGTGGCAGACAGGGCCTAGCCTGGAAACTGTTGGAGACTGATTACTACTGGGTGAGGGAGAGTAGTCTTTACCATTTCTATATATACTAACTAGACTCCAGTGGGTGAATTTGGACTGAAGCACATCTGGATACAAATTCTTGGCTGTGGGGGATGGAGAGATGGCTCAGGGGATAAGAACACTGACTGTTCTTGCAGAAGATCCGAGTTTGAATCCCAGCACCCACATGGCAGCTAGCAACTGTCTGTAACTCCAGTTCCAGGGGATCCGACAGCCTCTTCTGTCCTCTGCAGGCATTGCGTGACATGGGTGCACTTACCTACATAAAGGCAATTACACACAAACACATAAAATAAAAATAATAAATAAAATATTTAAAAAACAAATTCTTCGCTGCATAGAATTTAACATGTATGGCAGAATGTATGAGGTACAGTGACGGGTGTGGGGAATGAGGGTCTGTGTGAGAGGATGTGTGCATAGATGGGGAGGGGGTTTAATTTTGATTAAGAATTGTTTTATGAAATGAATTAAAGTTCAATAAATTAAAAAAAACTAATAACAAAGGAATTAGCAATAACTGACAAGTGGAATTACTTTAAATAAAAGAGCTTCTGCACAGCAAAAGAAACTATCAACAGAGAAAAGAGATAGACTCCAGATTCGGAGACAATCTTAACAGTTTTACTTCAGACAAGGAATTATTATATAGAATATAGAAAGGCCTACAAAATTTAAACGCAAAAACCAAAACTCCCAATAAATAAATAGGCCAATAAACTGAACAGAGATTTATCAAAGGAAGTAATGAGAACTACAAAGGATGGTTAAAAAGTTTTAAAAGTTTTCAACATTCTTAGCCATAATAGAAATGCAAATTAAAAGTATTTTGGAATTCCATCTCCCCACAGCAAGAATAAGTCTTGACTATCATCAAGTAAACAAATGACAATAAATGCTTGTTAGGATGTGGAGAAAGAGGAACAAATATTCACTGTTAGTGGGAAGATAAACTAGTATAGCCACTATGTGAACCTGAGAGACGCAACTGACAGGTGATGCTGCCTGAACAAATTCAGCCTGACTCTTAGCATCCACTAAAATAGTGAGCGTTACTCATTCTAACAATTTTTTCTTTTCTGTTTCTCTCAGAACTGTTCTCAAAACAAAAATCTTGCTGTGCCTTTTATTGAAACAAGAAATACAGTATGAAATAGGAAAGGCCTGATGAACCTGTTATCAGAGGATTTTCACTTTCTCACAATTACTGACACAAAACAGCAGATATAACCACAAACATGTTGTCAGTTGAATCCCATGAGTTGTTTTTAAAAGAAAGCAGGAAAGGAAAATTCCTCGCTTTCAATGATACTCAGTAATTTTAACTGAATATTTTCAAAACACTCACATATGCATACATGATTCTGGGTCATAGGTAAGAAAAAATCATGAGGGCATAAACCTATATTTTTAGGTTATAAGAACAATCCAATGTCTAGTATCCTTTTTCACATTATAATAAAGCTGAGACACTGTTAAATGATCACAAAAAATATGATTAATTTTGATGATGAGGTTAGTTATGATTCCTATTTGTAAAATAAGACATTCCCCCAAATGTCATTTCCACCTGTCTAGTTTCTTTTATTAAGAAGTATGTCCTTGGATGGGACCATTGGGAGTGGCTGCTTCGTTTGAAGTGTGCTGGAAGAGTGATGTGAGTCAATTCTCCAGAAAATGTGGCAAATCCGGATAGCAGTACAAGGAGGAGTCAAACGATTAAGATTGCAATTCCTGTAACTGAAATCCAAGAGGTTACTCTTCTGTTGCCAGATTGATGTCTTTTGAGTCTAGCTCATGGTACAGTTTTTCTAGTTGTGCTTGAATCTAGAGAGGTCCTGTAGGAAAAAAGCACAAATATGGAACCTCAGCTTCAATTAATGAAAATATCAAGCCCCAACAATTGATTGGGTCCTTGAAAGAGTTTATATAACACCATGGGTTTTGGTAAAATTTGTTTCTTATGATGCTTTTCTGTAGGTCTGGGGGGGGATATTTAGAGGAACAATTTTAAATATTTAAAACATTAGTTGCTTTACCAATTTTTTCTTTAAGGAATCATTTGCTCTAGAAAGATGTTTGTGTTCCAGAGCAATGAATCTCTTACCATTTTAGCTTAAGTATTTGATTTTTGAGTAATAAATGAACTCATTCAATTATGGCTTATCTTTGGGGGTTATAGGGAATGCCAGGAGAGACATGAAATTATTTTTTAAATTAAATTAAATTTATTTTTATTTTATGTGTGCCTGTATTGCCTGCATGTATGTGAGGGCATCCATGTAGTACAATACCCATGGAGGTCAGAAGAGGGGGTCAGATCCCCTGGAACTGGAGTTAAGGACAGTTCTTAGCCACCATGTGGGTACTGGGACTCAAACTTGGGTCCTCTGCAGGAACAGTCAGTGCACTTAACAGCAGAGCCATTTCTCCAGCCCCAGAGAAATGAAAATTTTAAAGCTGGCAAAAAGAGATGAAAGCTTGAGATACATAAGTTGGACCATCGTTTTGATGAGTTTTCATAACTTCATTATAGGGAAAGCAGTTAGTACGTACTTATAAACAGCTGGAGCAGATTAATCCATTTGAGCAGTAGCAATGAAAAAGCTTGAAAAAGTGTCAGCACAAATACAAACAAATTTAAAACGATCAAAGGAATTTATTTGAGTTACATAATTTGCCAAAATTCGTTAAGATTTAGAGGGGGGGGGAGGTTCACTTCTCTTGGGAGGCTGAGGCCCAATGATTTTCAATAAGGAATGGGCTAGAAGATCTGTTGAGATTGTATTTGTTATAATTAAAATTGCTTCTGTAAAGGTTTAGCTCCTTTATTAATGAAACCATGGAAAGAAACTACTTGTTGAAAAGAACGCATAACTTGGTAGTCAGGTCAGTATGACAATTTTATTCTGTGAAGGATTAGATAATTCTTTACGGTATTCAGTGTTTTGAAAACAGGATGAGTTCATCGACGAAGAAGACATTGAATCAAGGTAAATAATGGTTGCAAGAATGCTATGATACAAGCCAAGGTGGCTTGAATAGTAGAATAGTAAAATTGCATGAGCCACAAAATGAGGATTGGTTCGTAAATTGAAAGATTGATTAGGGAATTATTTGAAGGCAGAAAGGACACCTAAAAGTTCTACCCACTAGTCATTGTGTTGCTTTGTGGGTTACAAGAGAGTGCCATATTCCAACATTATCATATCATGTAATGGATAATTTTCCTGAGTTTTTGGCCTCATTTGAAAAAAATAATTTAGTGTACTAGGAATGGGATGTGTGCTTATGATGGAAAAAGACATATAGGAAGTAATGGAATTATGCATAGAGTCTTTGTAGTTGGGAAGTGAAAGTGAAAGGGAACTTATCCCTTAAAACCAGAAAAAGTGACCTGACGTTCTTCTGAGTTCTATAAGAGAAAGTTGAAAGTGCTTGAAATATGGAAGAATAAATAATATGAAGATCCTGTCTGGTAAGTTGGGTGGTTCTGTTTTGGCCCAATTGAATTAAATTAATTCTTTGTTGATTTTGGATACACATTTTTGTTTAGGTGTATTGGGAAGAGATGACCATTCTAAAATTGCTAAAGAGGAAATACATTGTCCAATGGCTGCTGTAAAGGAAAGGGGTGTATTAAAAATACATATACAGAGAGGAAGGAAAATCTAAGTGTGAGAAAGTTCTCTTTGTTCCAAAGCTCAAGCTAGCTTTAAGTGCTGAAATGCAAAAGGAGTCAGAGTGTGAGGTGAATTTGTGTCAGTATCTCCATTAACAGAGGCAAAAAGTTGAGAGAGAGCGGGATTGGGAATTCTCAGGAAATACTGAAGCCAATTGATATTGCCCACAAACTGCTGGAAAGAATTTCATATTATCTTTTGTGGAAAATTTTAATCTATGTGGTTTAATGAAAACTAAATGACAATGTATACTCTAGTTTGGTTTATCTGTTACTGTGTTAACACACAGACCAAAATTAACTTAAGGAGGAAACGGTATTTTTTTTCCAGATTACAACTCCTGGGTCAAATTCCATCACTTAGGACAGTCAGGTGAGGAACCTGGAGTCAGGAGCTGAAGGAGAGACCATGATGGACGATTGTTTACTGGTTTGCTTCTCTTGCTTATTTTCCCTCTTCTGGCCAAACTACTCAGAGATGGCATGACCCACGGTGGCCTGGGCACTTCTGTGTCAATTACCAAGTAAGAAGGTTTTTCACAGACATAGCCACAGGCCAATTTGATGAAGGAAATTCCTCAACCTAGGTTCTCTCTTCTCAGGCGTTTCTAGTTTGTGTCAACTTGAAAGAAAAATATCCAACACGATCCCTTGTCAAACATTTCACTATTAAACCATTCCTTTCTCACTTATCCCCATGATCTTATTTGAATATCATAACATAAAACACAGTACAAACTTAAAAATGAGCCTTTAAAATTCCAACTAAAAAATCTAAAGTTCTCTTTAAAAATCCAAAGTCTCTTAACTGTGGTTGCCTATAAATTTAAAATAGAAAAACAGGTTAAACATTACTTATTTCAAATGGGAATAAATAAATAAACTTAAGCAAAATGAAGTCCATCAGTATAGCTCAATATCTGACATCTGAGAATCAATTACAATCTTCTGGGTACAAATGGCTTGAACATCTCCACTTCTGTGGCTCTGCTATCCACAGCACACACAACTTGCCTCATTTGCTCAGGTGCCCACTCCACAACTCCTGCTGCCATGGGTGGTCATTCCACGGCACTAACATATTCCATATGCTGGTGTCTCCAATGCAAATGAGGCTAGACCCCCAACACTGCCAAGCCTCAGCTGCTATCCATGATCCCTTCATGCTTTCAATATCAGTACCACATGGCCGACTCTTACACATTACTAAGGTCATATAGAAGTTTGAGGCACAACCTCATTCACTGTGGATCACAGCTTCTGCATGATGACCCTGAGGATATGCTTCCCAAGAAGATTTCACCTCAATTCTGCTGGTCTCTTCTTAACTGTACCTGTATAGCTGTGTTTTCAGATCCAGCTAACAAGAATAAATTGTCCCAATAAAGCAAAGGTTTCACTTTAGTGTTGCTGGTCTCTTGCTAATCACACCTGATTCTTCAGTACTAGCTGAACAGAAATGTCATAGTCTCAATTCAAAATATCACATTATTAATCCAAATGGAACTTTTTGTGGAACTCTGAAGATTTCATTTGAAATTTCATAAGCCTTGCTTCTATCATCTGCCATTCAGTCAGCATTATCTTTGAAGTTCCCACAGAATAGCTCACAAAGCTCCAAGCACTCAATAGCTTTTCCAGCTCAAAGTTTCAAATACTTCCACAATCCTCCCCCAAAACAACATGGTCAGGTTCATCTCAGCAATACACCATGATCCTCATACAAATTTCTGTTAGAGTTTGGTTTATCTGTTGCTGTGAGAAAAAACTAAACTCACTTTGATGACAAAAGGGTTTGTTTCAGCTTCCAGGTCCATCAATGAAGGAAATCAAGGAAGGAACTGAAGGCTGAAATTGGGTAGGAGCTGAAGCAAAGATCATTGAGGAGTTCTACTTACTGTCTTGCTTCCCCAAGTTGCTCATTTATTCTCCTTATACAGCCCAGGCCCACCTACCCAGGGGTGAAACCACTCACAGTGAGTTGGGCACTCCTCTATCAATCACCAATTAAGAAAATGCCACACAGACATTGCCTGAAGCCATTCTGATGGAGGAAAGTTCTCAACTGAAGTTCCCTTTCCCAAGATGTCTCTAGTTGTATCAAGTTCACAAAGACTAACCAGCACAATATCAAAGATAGCTGTGTGGAACATTTAGAATAATTTTTGTGTCTGGCAAGATATAAATGAAAGTTTTAGAATGAAGCTTATAAATAATTCAAAATACTTCTCTTTTTTAAGGATAGGAGGCTAATAAGATACCACTCATTTAATGTAATATATAAGAATTAGGAAATTTTTTCTATTAGGGTATATTGCTTTATTTGCCCACCATTGACAGAAGGTAGGGATATGGTAATACCTTGAGGAAGAAATTTCCACTGACAATGAGACATAGGTGCTTGATTTTTTAGACTAGACACATAAAATGTAAATCTTTATTATCAGCATGTAAAGAGACAACAAAATATCTATTTTTTCTTTTATTTATTTAGAATTTTCATTATGAGTACTGTATTTACATCATTTCCACATTCCCTTTCTCTTCCTTCTCCATCTCCTTTCAAGTCCCTTCCACTCCTTCTCAATTTTTGGCATATATATATATATATATATATATATAGAAAGAGAGAGAGAGAGAGAGAGAGAGAGAGAGAGAGAGAGAGAGCAATGGGTCAATGAGTCGATTTGGTGGTGCTTGTGTGTACATGTGTTTAGGGCTGACAACCTGGGGTTAGATATTCTGTTAAAACACCCTGACCAAGGCAAATTATGGAAGGAAGAATTTATTTGAGCTTAACATTCTAGAGAGATGAAGAGCCCATCTGGGCAGAACATGGGAGGCATGGCAGGGTGCAGCTAGAGAAGAAAGCTGTGAGCTCAAATTTTCAAGCAAGCACAGGAAGCAGAGAGAGCAAAACGTAAAAATAAGGCTATTCACACTCTAAGCTCATCCGCAGTGATGTGCTTCCTCCTTCAAGGCCATACCTCCTAAACTTATGCAAAAAAGTGTCATCAACTGGGCAATATTTCAAATACTTGAGCCTATGAAGGACACTACTCATTCAAATCACCACAGCACTCATTGATTGCTTGTAACTTTTCATTTGGAAGTGGAATCCTGTGAAGCTTTCTGCATCCACATTGGCATGTCAGTTGGTGTGGTCATTATGCAGGTCTTCTCAAGTCAATCATGTTCTCGATATATCATGGTGCAGCTTTCCTTTCATGTCTAGAACACAGTATCTAGCAACAGATATTCTAGTTCTCTGTCACTTACAATTGTGTGTGGTGTGCGTGTGCGTGTGTGTATGTGTGCATGTGTGTGTGTGTGTGTATTTTGAAAGGGTCTCCCTAGTCTCAGCACACCTGGAAGTGACTACGTGGACTAAGCTGACCTCAGTGTCACAAAGATCTGCTTGTCTCTCCTCCCAAGGGCTGGGATTAGAGGCTGTGCAACTACTCTCAGCTCTTGCAACCGTTTGACCCCCATTATTTGTGGGATGTTTCTTGAGCCTTAGGTGTAGGGGCTACACTGTAGATGTGCCATTTGGAATAGCACCATAAGGTTGCTTATTCTTTGAATTTTGATCATTTGTGGAACTGAGTAATCATCTTCGCCTCTTGCAAAAATAAGCTTCTAAGTGGTAACAATTACACTTATAATTAAAAATTCAGAATAAGGATCTACAAATGAGAGAAAACATGTGGTATTTATATTCCTGAATCTGGGTTCCATCAATCAGTATTATGTTTACTATTTCCATGAATTTACCTGCAAATTTCATTTTTCTTTACCGCTGAATAGTACAAATTTAATTGCCTAAAATTCATCCACAACATTTTGATGAGAGGATCTTTTTAGTTTTTCCTATTGCATATAATTTTAAATCTTCAATTACAGATAAACAAATCTTTTCTTGTCTTCAGGTTAAGGTGGGAGCTGAGTGGAATGCAGGGACATTGGTATTCCAATCTCAAATGTGGGAGGGCTTCATTTTACCATTGTGCTGTCCTTGGTACTCATTTTTCCATTTCCTGTTTTACAAAATTGAATTCTTTTCATTATCAAAATTAGATTGACATTGATTGGCCCAGGGAAAGTCCTTTTGACACTTTGGGCATATTTTAGAGGGGAATTTAACAGACTAAAATTTATTATATGCTTCTGTTTGCACTGTTTTTGAAAATGGCCACTTTTACCCATTTGAAGCATATTGGAGGCCAAATGGCTACTGTCAGAATTTCAGCTTTATGTTCCCTGAGGGTCAACATTTTGATATGCTTTTATTTTATCATCAATTTGTGAAAAGGACTATCAACTGTGGAATGAAGAAATTTTTTTACAATCAAAATTTTCACTCTCATAAGCCAATAAAAGAGATAAGGTGGCAGTCTATTATCTCTTTCTTTCTATGGCTTGTTGTAAATGATTAAAAAGTCCATAAAGATCTGTCTAGGTGTTTTGTCTGATGGTAGATAAAGACCCTGAGGGTGTATTAAGATCAGGGACTCTATTCCAAGCTTTTGCAGTGGTTGACAGGTCTGTACATTAACCATTTGAGAGCGGACAAGTGTTGATTCACTGTCTGAAACTTTTTTGTCTGATTAATTAATTGTAGGTAACACTTATAGGAAACTGCATCTTGTTTATGAAAATGATGGACAAGCATTTATCCATCTGTTCTTGGAGCCTCAGATTTTTAAACTGTAGAAAAACTATCCCCCCTTATCATTTATTTCACTGCACTCTATCTACGCTCACATGAAACCATCCATATGGCCCCTAACTAATTTCTTGACCACTATGGTTCTTCTAATTAAAACATACATACCTAGAGATTCAAAGCTAGTACACATATGAGAGGACATGTATCATTTGTGTTTCTGGACCTTAGTTAACTCTTTCAGGATGATTGCTTCAAGTTCCATCCATTCACCTGTGAATTTCATAATTTCCTTTTTAATAACTGTTGAATAATATTTAATTGTGTAAAAGTACTACATTTTCATTAGTCATTCATTAGTTGATGGAAATCTAGACTGTTTACATTTAATGGCTATGGTGATTAGAGCAGCAATGAAAGTTGGATTAGTTACTTTTCTGTTGCTGTGATAGAAACACTGACCAAAGCAACTTATAGAAGGAAGAGTTTATTTGAGCTTAGAGTTCCATTGGGCATATCATGGTGGAGAGGCATGGTACTAGAGGTGGCGGGAGGAGGAGCTGAAGCTAAGCTCTCACATCATCAAGTGGGTACAGGAAACAAGAAAGAGGCAAGGCTTAAGAACTCTCTAAGCCTGCCTCCAGTGACATGTTTCCTCCAGCATGGCCATACATTACATGACTTCCCAAAACAGCACCACCAACTGAGGACAAAATGTCCAAATACTTGGAGCCTATTGGGGACAGTCTCATTCAAACCATCACAAACATAGAGTAATGGGTATCTCTATAGTAGACTATAAAGTCATTTGTGTACATGCCCAAGAGTGTTATGGCTGGATCATGTGGGAGATCTATTTCTAACTTTGTGGTAAATCTCCACAAAGATTTCCATAATGGCTACACCAACTTGCACTCCCAGGAACATGAGAAAATGTATGTCCCTTTCACCACATTCTGAACAGCATTTGTTACCATTCAAATTTTTGCTTTAATCATTCATGCCATGGTAACATGAAATCTCATAGCAGTTTTAGGTTGCTTTTTTCTGATGTCTAAAAATGTTGGGCACTTAAAAATATTTCATAGCTATAGGCGTTTCATCTTTTGTGGTATCTATTTAGTATCAATTCTCTTTTGGTTGAGACAGGGTATCCCTGTAGCCCCAATTCTCCTGGAACTAGCTATGTACACCAGGCTGTATCTCGAGTGCAGATTAAAGGTATACACCACCCTGCCTTGCTCCCCATTCTTTAATTTTTAATTGGGTTGTTTGGTTTTTGTTGTTTTGTGTCTTTGAGTTCTCAGTATAGTCTAGATACTAATCCTTTGTCAGATGTATAGCTGATTAATAATTTGTGCCATTCTGTAATCTGTCTCTTTACTTGAATTATGATTCTTTTTCTGTATAGTATCTCTTTAATTTATGAGTTTCCACTTATCAAAAGGTTGTTTTTAATTCCTGCGCTATTTTGTTCCTGTTCAGAAAGCCTTCTCCTGTGCCTATAACGTTCATATATGTTTCCTACTTTCTCCTCTATCAGATTCAGTGTACCAAATCTTATGTTGAGATCCTTGATGCATTTATAGTGATCAATGGGAATTTTTTTCTAAATGTTCTGAACCTATGGTAATATTTGCCATATTTAAATCAATTACAGTTATAACTGTCTTGATATACAAATGAGGATCTTGTTTGGGGGCATTGGGAACTTAACTGTTTGCTTCTCAATTCGTGGTTGTTAATAATTCTATTACTTTATGATTATTTTTGTGAACCTAAGGACTTGATAATATTTGGCATATTTAAATCAATTGCAGTTATAACTGTCTTGATACACAAATGAATATCTTCTTTGGGGGCACTGGGAACTTAATTGCTTCTCAATTTGTAGGTATTAATAATTCCAGTACTTTATGATTATTTCTATTTTCTGGAACCTTGTAATCTTGATTCTTTGAGTCTATTTTAGAGCCTATGAGAAACACCTACTTTATGTTGTCATCATTTTTGTTATCTTTCTAGAACAATCTGTTAAGTATCCTACCTTTTATTCAATGAGTTGAGAATGCTTCCCACATTCGTGCTTTTGTGTTTTTCCATGAATTATGCTTAGAGAGTATAAAATGTCATGCTCATAAGCTCCATAAAAAATTTAGCACACTAGTTTTAATTTTTAAAGTGTTGATTCCTGTTATCTTGATCAGTTACTTCTGATACAACTCAGATAATCAACAACAACTATGATTTATGTAGCTTTTAGGAGCTCTCTGCCTTTAAGCTAATCAAGCTTCTCCTTGATTCCTCCAGTGCATGAACAACCATAACCTGCCCTTTCTTTTTACTTTGTTATTCTGCAAAGATTTTTTTCAAAGCATTTTCCATTTTGATGATGATGTCAGGTTGATCACTCTCTCCTTATTATAACAAATGAACATTCCTATGAATTTTATGAGACAACCACATCATTGTGCACGAACTCCCTAGACATTCTTCTATTAAAATGTTCCCTTGTGCTTTCCTCCAATGTTTGTTCCTCTATTTCTGAGACATGAATTGATTTGTAAATTTATAATATCAATTCCCTGTTATTACTCATCTCCATTTCTACTCTTCTCAGAAACTGTTTTATGAATTAGCAAGTATTTTTTTACCTTACTTTATCAGTTTCTGGTATTCATCTTCATAGAACTATTTTCTTTCCTATAATTGCTAATGATTTAATGTAAGCAATGCTTCATTCTAAGGATATAAATTCAGAGTGCTTGAGCTGTGTGATTTGGATATTGTTTTCTTTACTTGAAAGATTGGACTAGTTATTTTCTCTATGCATGTTTTCTCAATTCCCCTATATCTTCCTTATAACAATTATCACTATCTCAAATGTTGTGTAGGATTACAATGATGTGGTTATCTGGAAGTTCCTGTGACCACTATGGAGGCAAGCTATAGTCCTACCTCCTTCCCAAGCTCCTTGAAAGGCGTGTGGGTGGAGGCAGTTACCCCTCCCACCAGATCAGTTGACCTTAACTGCAAGAGGGAGAGGGGCTAAGGCTGTATAAGCTGTGAATGCCATTGGGAAGGCATCTTCCCATTTTGTGTGGCTGTTGGGAAGCCACAGGATTTATGTTTGCGTGTGGACTTTTCAGCCCATCGATAAATGAGGGGGTTCCCACTCTTCTATAAGTAAACCAGCACCCCAATCTCAGTTAGTAAGTCCAAAAACCTCGTTAAGATTTTACAAACGGTGGTTTTGGAGAATACCTGCTTTGGATTGTCGCAAGGATGCTGGAAGGAGGGAACCACATGCACCTTCCAGCAGTGAATTTGACCTTACAGATGTAAACTACAACATGGAGAGTGCTTAAATTTATGTGTTACTATATACGTATTTTTATTATGTAGACTCACAGCTTCAAATATTGTTAAAGTCTTGCAATGTGACAGCGAGTATATTAGGTGTTTGGTGAAAAAGAGAAAAAAGTATTGATATTCTTAAGCAATTGTTACATAGAAATTGGTGAGGATAAGTATGACAAATGATCCAGTGTGAGGAGAAATAACATAAAAGAAAGATAAGCACTATTCAAGAAACTTAGTGAAGAGTTCCAGAAATTCTAGTTCCTGAACCAGAATTTGATGAATGAGTATAAACTTTTGATTGGATAATGACACAAACCGTATTTCAGAATGACTAGGAAGGGTATGGATAAGCACATGTTAAAAGCCTTCGAAAGAACCTATTCTTACTAGAATCTTAAGAGAGACAGTGACAAACAAAAGATGGGCATAGTGAGATAGGAAGGGCCAGACTGATTGTGGTTTTCCATGCTTAAAGTCTGGGTTAAGATGACTCACAAATTATTACCTTTCATTTTGTCCAATCTTTATTTTCATATTACCAGACTAACCTTTTAAGCATTAATTCTTCACTACCCAAATACGTATAATAGCTCAATGATCAATTCTGCTTGATTCAACCCCTACCTTCTATTCACCTTTCATAATTATTTTTCCTTCTTTCTTTTTTTTTGTTTTGTGACTATGAAGTGAAACAACAACATATGTTCTTTATGAAAGATTTGTTCAAGTCTTTTTACCTCTTTTTGCTTGTTTTTTTTTTTATTTGAGAAAAAGTCTTATTATAGCCCAGATTGGCCTCTAACTCTCTCCCTTTGTAGCAGATGACCTTGAATTTCTAATTGTCCAGTATTCTAGGGTAAAAGGTATAAGCCACCACACCCAGTTTATGCAGTGCCTTGAACATTCAGGCAGACACATTACCAATTGAGCTACACCTCTGGTCCCTTTTTATAAACATGGGCTCTCTGAGTTTTTCTTTATGGACTTCTGGGAAATTTTTAAACTCTAGATACAAGTGTTTTCATAGATGTATATGTGATAATATCTTACTCCAAGACAGTGTCTTGCCTCTTTCTCTCCAGTGGTGTCTTTGTTTTAATGTATAGTTCTCACTGAGTTTTTGTGCATTTCATACAAAACATCTTAATCATCTTCATACCCCCACCCCCATCTGCAACCCCCCTATAGCCCCACCACCACCAGCTTTCATGTATTCTGTCTTATATGGTAAAGCCTATCAAGTCAAGTTAGTGTACCCAGATGTCCCTCAGTGCAAGTTCATCCTCTGGGGTCTAGTCAATCTATCTAGAGTCTCTCCCTTAAAGAAGATCAAATCTTGCGCACCCAGCAATGATCAGCTGTCAATAGTTCTTTGATTAAAGTTGGGGTCAGCTGCCCATTTCCCCAGTTTTATGCTGGGTTTTGTCTGACTGAGTTTGCATAGGTCTTGTGCATGCTGTCACCATTGCTGTAAGTTCATATGAACAAGTTCCCAGGAGCCTCTAAGACTCTGTTTCCTTATGGTTGTGTACCCCCTCCTTGGCTCTTATAATCTTTCCACCTCCTCTTCCACAATGGTCCTGAGCCCTGGGTGGGTAAAGCTTAATATAGGAGTACTGCCCAGGGACCCACACTCTGCAGACTCTTATTCTCTACACTTTGGCCATTTGTGGCCTTTTGTGTTCATCACCCTCTGTTGCATGAGGGAGCTTCATTGATGAGAGCTGAGAGATGCATTAGCATTCTATCTACCCCTGTTGCACTGTGTTCCATGGGTCTTAGGTGTAGAGGTGCCATTATAGATGTGTCACTTAGGGTTGGGCATTTCATTGACACTTAATCTCTGTGTGTAACCCATTGTGGAACTCTGCAAAAGAAGGTGTTTTATTTGTTTTTTGTGGTTTTTTATTTGTTGTTGATGAGTAGTGACAGGTATACTTACCTTCAATATAAGGATACATATTTAACAGGTAGAAATTACATTTTTCTAGGGGCTGCGACAGTTTTGGGGTTTTCTCTGAGACCTGTGGTCTCTCCAGCCATGTTTACTTGGCTATGCTTACAGTACCACAGTCTCTCTCCCATTGAGAGGGCTTTAGGTCCAATTAGGTAGCTGTTGATTACCCCCAAGACAAAAGTGTCACTTCCACATCAGAGCTTGCTGTGCTGGTCATTGTTGTGGTTATTAGACCTTAAAGCCGGGGTTGGACCTTCAATTGATGCTCTCCCTTAGCAGCGTGCATAGTGCTCTCCAACACTGTGAGAGCGAGCCTACATGGGAGAAGGCTTTCAGGTCAGTTCCAGCTCCACTGCTCCAAGTCCTGCGTCCAAAGTATGTCTTGTCTTCAGCAACAGGGTCTCACCTTCAAGTTCTGGGAGGCGATCAAATGCTGCAGCAGTAGTGTGTAACTGGGGCTCCTCTTACACTACTCTGGCCAACATTCAAAGGGAGGGTTCTGCCCTTTGGTGCTGTTTCAAAGAGGGGAGGCCATAGGAGACAGGTATTGTCAAGGGAGAAATGAGGAAAATGGGGATACTTTAACTGGGAAGGGAGGAGGGAGGGTTAGACAGGGAGAGAGAGGAGAGATAAATAATGCCTACCTGGTATAGAAAGAAAAAGAAGAGGGAATTGTATTAATTCAAAAACCTGCTGAAAAATTACACAGAAATCTCTACATGAGGCCACATGT
>NW_008355363.1:1637366-1638303 GCF_000622305.1 Nannospalax galili | reverse complement strand
TCTGATTTTGTTGATTTGGAGGTGCTCTTTCTTTCTTTTGGTTAACTGGGCTCGCAGTCTGTCAATCTTGTTTATCTTTTCAAAGAACCAGCTCTTGGATTCATTGATTCTTTGTATTATTTTGTTTCAATTTCATTAATTTCTGTCCTGATTTTTGTTATTTCTTCTTGTCTGCTGGGTTCGGGTTTCATTTGTTGTTGCTTTTCAAGTGTCTTGAGTTGCCGTGTTAAGTCATTTATTTGTGTTCTTTCCGATTTTTTGATGTAGGTACTTAGAGCTATAAACTTCCCTCTAAGGACAGCTTTCAGTATGTCCCAGAGGTTTTGTTGTGTTCTATTGTCCTTTTCATTTAGTTCCAGGAATACTTTTATTTATTTTTTAATTTCTCTTTTGACCCATTCATCATTCAGGAGTGTGTTGTTTAACTCCATGTGTTCGTGTGGTGATTTTGGCTTCTCCACGTGTTGACTGTAAGCTTTATTGCATTGTGGTCTGATAGAACACATGGAATATTTTCAATATTTTTGTATTTGCTGAGCTTTGTTTTGTGCTCCAGTATATGTTCAATTTTGGAGAAAGTTCCATGGGGTGCTGAGTAGAAAGTATGTCCTTTGGTGTTTGGGTGGAATACTCGGTAAATATCTGTTAAGTCCATTTGATATATGGTTTTGTTTAATTCAGATGTCTCTCTGTTAAGTCTCTGGCCTGTTGACCTATCTAATGGAGATAGTGGGGTATTGAAATCCCCTACTATTAATGAGTTGGGGTTAATCTGGGTTTTAAAGTCCTGTAGTATTGTCCTTTGGTGTTTGGGTGGAATACTCGGTAGATATCTGTTAAGTCCATTTGATATATGGTTTTGTTTAATTCAGATGTCTCCCTGTTAAGACTCTGGCCTGTTCACCTGTTTAATGGAGATAGTGGGGTATTGAAGTCC
>NW_008355363.1:1635123-1636036 GCF_000622305.1 Nannospalax galili | reverse complement strand
TCTAAGCTTCTGGTTCTCTCTTTTGATTTTATATTGATGTGGCTGGACTGATTTTGTCTTCAGGAGTTCCACGGTGGCCCACTTCTAATGTGGGTCAGAAGTTTTCAGACTTTCTCCTTGGGTCTCGAATCTTCTAAGAATGATTTTGGCCTCAGGAACTTGGGTGTTGGACTGACCTGAGACCCTGGCTGTGGCCGTGCCACATAGGGATGCAAAGGCTGATGGGGTGGGAATAAGCCCCAAGATTTCCCTGGGAGTGGATTGAGTAGTTGGGTTGTACTGTATACAAAGTTTCAGGGAGAGGCAAGGTAAGCCTCGGAGCCCCAGAAAGAGGCTGTCAGCCCCAGACCGAGGCTGGCGGGTTTTGCATGATCAGGAAGCAGAGAGAGGTGAAGGCAGGGCCAGGTCCGGAGGCAGTGCTCCTGGGGCCCAAGGAAGGCACCAAGCCAGTGGGGGTGAACAGGGTCAGGAATCAGCAGTGGGTCCCCAGGTGTCTGGGGCCCCAAGGCTAGGAATGGCACAGGGCCCAAGCTAGGAGTAGAGAACAGTGGGGGAGATGGAAGGGTGAGCACGGCTGGCGGAGTCAAGGCACGGAGGGCTGCACGGTAGACTTACCCCCAGAGAGGCCTGAGAGCGGGATTGCCGGCCAGGAGATTATATATATTTTTTTCCTTCTTTAAAAAATATTCAGCACCTCCTTTCTAATAATCATAATGGCCCAAACTACGTTATCTAGTGTCAAACCATGAAAGTTATATCCATGTGGTCTCTTACTGAAAACATCTATCCAAGCAAAAATGTTCCTTTAAAAACTTCCATGTTTTCCTACGTCTTCTTAATTCAATAGGTTCTTATCTTCTTCTAGGAATAAATTCTCAGTTCTTCCTGATAAAATCTCTTATCCACAAAGGTC
>NW_008355363.1:1614475-1635102 GCF_000622305.1 Nannospalax galili | reverse complement strand
ATAAAATTATATATATATATTCAAAATAATTCAATATTGTACACGTAATACATGTCATTATCCAGGTTCAAACAGAAGAAACTTGTTATAATTTGTGATCTACTTCAGTTTTCATTTCCCAATTTTGTCTTCACAAATTCTACAGCATATTATATATATATATATATATATATTCTTATTATGTCTGATGTCTACCATAATACAAAGCACCTTGATATGCATATTTTTCTTTTCTCTTGATACAAAGTCTCTGTTTGCATCATAAACTTGCTTAAAACTCACAATGTTTCTTTCTATATGTCTAGAATACTGAGATTACAGGAATGAAGTACCATTCTCAGTTATCTTGTGTATATTTCTATTCGATATGAATACATTTTTCAAGTTTTAGTTCTTACTTATGCTTTGAAAATTTCATACATCTTAACAACGTTATCTTTATCATATCTATCTCTCCCTTCCTCCCTCCAGCTCCTCTCAGGAACCCCCCCATCACATCACCCTCTCGACTTCATATCCTCCTTTTGTATTTTTAAAATTTATTTGGGCAGTATACCTTACAATTTTGTAATTGACTTAGTGATAGAGAAGATAAAAACGAGTGTTAACGTTCCACCTTCAATTCAGCAAAAATCTCATTGCTCCCTGGGAAACTGTGAAACGAAATGAAATGATGTCTACAAAATATTTAAAAGTTTTCATTTGAATGGTGCTATATATATATGTATATATACACATATATGCATATATATATTCAATAATTTTTTAATCACTGTAAATTTTAAACATAGGGGAATTTAATTAAATCTATTTTGAGAAGTCTTTACTGAGGAAATTCATTTCATGATCTAGCAACACATGATATAGGTTATGAGCAAATAATTACAAAGACCCATTTAGTAGACACTAGGGTACCATTGATCTAAATATTACATTTATTAAATACAGTACTCTTACAGTTATTGGTGATTATTTTTTAGAGGTCATAAAATTTCATTTGGCCAATATTCAAGTCTAACTGTATGAGTGTATGTGCTTGAATATACTACACCAGTAGGTCAGCAAGTTTTTACCAGTACAAATTTTGCTCCCCTCTTTTTAATTAAATCTCCTTTAAGCTTAACCAGTTGATTTAGCAAATTAAGACTAAGCATTGAGAGTGAAATTCAGTATTAGGCTAAAATTTTTTGATGCAATGAGAGCATTAGCTTGTCTCTTAGAAACGGTTAAATCAGTGACTGAAAACTTTTAAAACAACTGGAAAACAAACTTTCATATTCAATTGCTGTGGGAGGAACTTATATTACTTTTGCATGTATGATACACCTCATTTGCCTCTATTTTAAACACAGTCCTTTATTTTATGCTCCAAAGCCTTAAATATTGTAGGTTTAATTTACATAGGCATTGCAATTTCAATCATTGACTTTTTCTTCGCAGACTATTTTAAGATCACTGAATTATGTATAAAACTTTAATTGTTTTTATTCCAATTGCAAAATAAATGAAAGGTATATTGCAGTCTACCTAGCCTGTGGGTTATGGCCTGTATATCTTACACTGTGTGGCAAAATATTTTACAATACATTCTAAATGCCCTCTTTGTGATTAGCAATAATATTATTAAAATTATTAAAAAATATTAATCCTGTTGAACTATGAACCATAAGTGAACTTATTCATTTAGAATGTCATAGTATAAATGAATGACTAATACTGACTTGTGATTGCAAATGATTGGTAACAGAATTAGAAGAGGAAAAATAGACTAATAAATCTAATTATTGCAATGTATGGAAATATTTTAATGAATTTTAAAATTTGGCCATGAAATTCTTTGACCTAGTCCAAGTTACTTAAGATTTTTGAGCTTCAGTCTATTCCATCTATGGGAATGATGATGCCTATATCACGAAAAGACTTGGGTATGTCTACATTTTTAATTTTTGAAACGGAGCATAATTCACTTTAAAACTTTTAATGTCAACAGCTCTATCACAGTTAAAAATTGTCTGTAAAAGGTCACTTTCTATTTATTAATTATTTCTTTTAGTTGTAGAATTAGAAATACTGTGTAGAATTTATATGTGTTGTCTTTCATAAAGAAATCTAAATGTTTGACCAGCAAGATGACTCGGTCTGTAAAGGAGCATGCTGCTAACATGACTGCCTGAGTTTGATCCCAGGGACCTATCGAATTGAAGGAAAGAAGTGAACCCTTCAATCTGTCCTCTGACTTCCATGTGAGTGAGCTTGACACACGGACACACATAGACACACACACACACACATATGCACACACACACACACACACACACACAAACACAGAGGAAGACAAGGATGGGGGAAGGGAGAGAGACAAAAAATAAATGTAATAAAATCTAAACATTGATAACTTATTGAAGATTATTAATGGATAGTGTACATGATATTTGCTACAAAGGATGAAGATCAATTTAAGGTACAATATGATTTCTCATCAACTACTAACTAGTGTTATTTATTTGTGCAAGTTGATTATTTCTTTGATTATATTGTATTCATAACTCATTCTTGAAGTGCATTGGAAATTATGATACATTTAAATAAAGTCAACAAGAAATACTTTCAGAGATAGTAAAATTCTATTATACAGAATATTAAGTATTTTGGCAGAAGATGAATTGAAGAAGCTGACAATTTTAAGTTGTGAATTTTCTTCTAGATTGTTCTGTGTCTGTGTGAATAAAGCTCTGGATTCTTTTACTCTGGTGTAATATTGGCTATAGAGTAGAATGTGTCAACTATGATGCCATTCATTATATATTCTTAGCCAAGTCATCTTTCTTTCTTCTTTCCCTTCTTCCTTCCCTTCTTTCTTCATTCCCTTCCTTCTTTCCTTTCTTTCTTTTTCCTTCCTTCCTTCCTTCCTTCCTTTCATCCATTCTTTCTTTCCTATTTCAAAATCATCTTTCTAAAAATTCAGGAACTCATAAACCTTCTTAATATGTTAAGAGAACCAAAGGAGATAGTGGTAGGAAATGTGCTGTGTAGTGAGTAAAATGTTCTTATAATAAGTAAGATGAGGCTGGGGAGATAACACAGTCAGTAAAGTGTCTGCTATACAAGCACAAATGCTTGAGTTTAGATCCCCAACATCCATGTAATGCTGTGTGCATCTGTGCACATCTGTAACCCCAGAAATGGAAAAGAGGAGACAGGCAGATCATTGGACCTACATTAATTGGCCTGCCCAGGTGAATCAATGAACTAGTTTCAGTGAGAGATCTGTGTCAAAAAATAAAGTGAAGAGTCATCAAGAATGACATTTGTTATCAATCTCTGGCCTCCGTAAGCACAATGGTATTCTTGAACCTATGTGTACACATACTGAAATAAACATATTCATATGATAAACACACACATGCACACACACAACTAATATTAGTTACTAGAATTGTGTTTTCTATATATTTCATAAGCAGTTTGTTATCACAAG
This sequence comes from Nannospalax galili, assembly GCF_000622305.1. NCBI lineage: Eukaryota > Metazoa > Chordata > Mammalia > Rodentia > Spalacidae > Nannospalax > Nannospalax galili. Next base: position 1,631,624 of record NW_008355363.1, on the reverse strand, counting down.
GTATCTATCATGATTTAATTTAAAGCAGGTAGTACAGAGTTTAAGATTATGTGCATGGTAACAACTAAGTGAGACAGAAGAATCTTTCAGCAAATGATAGCACACCATTTATAAAATTAATTCAAGATTCATTTTAAAAATCAAGTAAAGGTTATAATCATAAAATTTTTAGAGAAATGAGACATTCCTATCTATGCAAACTTGAATTTTCTTAAATATCACAGTTTAACCGATGCAGCAAAAGAAAATAATGAAGTATGCTTTGGTTTCTTCCGCAAAGATTTCTATGCTGCAAGTGTTGTTCCCAATGTGAATGATGTCATGAAATGGTAGACACTTAAAAGATTGATTCTGGCAAAAGATGAGAGGACACAACTGAGTAACTGAAATGCATACACACAGAATGGGAGAAACACATTTCCATAGGTACAATAAGGAGATAAAATAAATTGAGAGACAAAATAAATTGAAAAAAGGTATTGAGATTATATAAATATAACATTGATTTGGAAATCAGCCAAATCTCGGGTTTCATAGATCTTGAATCAATTAAGTTCTCTAGGGGACAAAGACAAATAAAGACTTGCTAAAAAGTAGTATTTGGGACTTGGAGGTATAGCTTAGTGGTATGCTTACTTAGCTAGACAGGGCTGTAGGATCAATCCCCAGCACAAAATAATTACAACAAACAAACCTTAAATGAACATTTGATTAGGAACATAAGTATCAGGTTTCCTGATATGAAGAGTTTGCTTCTAATCAAAAGGCTTTTGGAAAACTGAAGCAAATGTGGTTTTAGCAGATTAATCCCTTCAATATGTGTAATATCAATCTAATTTTGTGAAAACAATGATTTTCTGTAAATGATTTTAACCATTTTGGACACTTTAAGGACTGGGTCTCTTACCTTTGCTTTCCTTTTACAGTGGCCTGGGTAGTGTATGCTGTCACTCAATGAAGACAGACCCTATTCCTGAATGAGAAAATAATAATGATAATAATAATAATGATAATGATAATGATAATAATAAAAATAAAGCACGGCCAGGAGTGGTGGTGCACGCCTTTAATCCCAACACTCTGGAGGCAGAGGCAGGCTGATCTCTGTGAGTTCAAAGCCAGCCTGGTCAACATAGTGAGTTCCAGGACAGCTGGGGCTACAGGGAGACCCTTTCTCAAGAAGACCAATAAATAAATAAAATAAAATAAAGCACAATTTTCTGCCAATACCAGTTTAAAATCAATTAGGAAGAATTTTTGAGCCAAGTTCATTCTGTAGTCCCTAGCTGGCCCAGAACTCGATATATAGACCAGCCTGGCCTTGTTCTCATGGAGATCTGCCTGTGATTAGGATTAAAGATATGTGCCACCACACCAGGCTCAGGAAGAAATTTTTAAAATTTTATGAGCTAGCTTGGATGGGTTAGCACAACTTTTGAGTTGATTATTCCGGTCTCCTTCTAAGTACACAGTACTCTTCCATGATGCCATCATAGCATCTATGCTGTTCATGTACATTCATTTGCATCGTTACTTGCTTATCACACCATTCAAGCCCTGTGAGGTCAGCACATTTGCTACTGATTTTTCAGCAGACAAAAACTGGCTTAGATTTCCTGATAGAAACAGTTGGCACCAGCCCCCTCTCTTCTGTTTCACGCTATTCACTGGCCCTGTGTGGTATGGCTTCCTTGAGGCTGAAGTTTGTGTGAATGTACAGCCAGTTCCTACCTAGGCCATTTCCTGTCCTGTTGCCCAGTCCTCATCTGGGATGGTGTACAGTGTCTCTATGAGAGTGCGACACTTCAAAACACACCCGTTTACCTTGGGCAGACCACATATAGCCCTCCAAGGTCTCCTTTATCCAATGGTCACCTCTTGCTACAATGCTCTTACAGCCAGTTCCTACCTAGGCCATTTCCTGTGCTGTTGCCCAGTCCTCATCTGGGATGGTTTACAGTGTCTCTATGAGAGTGCCACACTTCAAAACACACCCGTTTACCTTGGGCAGACCACATCTAGCCCTCCAAGGTCTCCTTTATCCAATGGTCACCTCTTTTTACAATGCTCAAAGCCTTCCTGAAGTAATGCTCACAAGATGGCTATTCACATCACATGCAGATGCACAAAAGGAAATAAGACAAAATCCTAACTTCCTCTAGTATAACAAACTAGTAAGATCTGTAATGAAGCAACTATCTTTTCATATTGCAAACAGCTCCACGTGGGGAGTAGCAGGGCATAAGGGACCAGCAGGAGGACAGGTGGCTGGAAGGTTGGTGGGGTCAGCATACTCACAGTACATATATGAAAATGTCATAATTAAATCTATCATTTTACACAATAAATATGCACTAATAAAAACAAAAAAAACAAAATATTTTTGTTGAGTTATTTTTCATTTAATACAACAGATTTTAAGCAAATTTAGACCTCCTTCCCCATCCGTGCTCCCGCAACCTCCACACCATATTTCATGTATTCTGTCATATATGGTAAGTCCTATGCAGTCAAGCATTTGTACCCAGAAGTTCCTCAGTGCCAGTTCATTCATTGGCATCTATTTAATCTATCTAGAGATCTTAAAGTAGACCCACTCTCCCTCACCTAGTAGTAATCAGTTCTCAATAATTTTTTGGCTAGGGTTGGGACCTACTGCCATTTCCCCTATTCTATGCTGATTTTTTGTCTGATTGAGTTGGCATGGGTATTGTGCGCTGTCACCATTGCTCTAAGTTTATATGAGCAAGGTCCTAGGAGCCTGTAATACTCTATTTCCATATAGTCATGCACCTTCTTCCCTGGCTCTTACACTCATTCCACCCCCTCTTCTGCAATGGTCCTTGAGCTGTGGGTAGGCAAGGTTTAATATAGGAGTACTATCCATGGACACACACTCTGAAGTCTCTTATTCTTAGTCAATTGTGACCTTGCCGACCATTTTATACAATATTTCCAGTGTGTCTTTGTTGTTACTATAACCCATTCCTTGAGGTCAGGTGGAGAATTTTCTACCTATAGTATCATAATTTTCAAATGTTTTGATTTTTTACAACGTTTTGATTTCAGATATTCAGGTTAGTATGTATATAATGCATTGTAGCACAAATATCAAAGATGTTAAAGATATTGGCAGTACTGGAAACACAAGATCTATAGTTATTTGAGCAGAGCTTATAGCTAACTCAGGTATGAGTACAAATTCTAAAGTAAATCACACGTAATATGTTATACAAGACATGAATCTTTAATGGTAAAAGGCAGATGTTTTTATCATAGTTTTCTTCTACTATTCTTAAGAATAAATGGTCCTAAAGTACAAGTTTATATTATTAAAACTACTAAATCTAAGCATGTACATTTATGAAGGCCATATTGTGTTTTATACATACAAGAAAATAAAACATAAAGCCAAAAACATTTTGTAGTCTACCAAGATTGTTGTAATGACAAATTACTTTGAAATGATGTAAGATTATTTTCAAATTATTCTTTGTTTGAGAATGCCACACACATATGTAATGAAATAAAATCATATACACCCACTGTTTCCAACTTCTCCCATATCCACTCATCACACCCCTCCCAGCTGCAGTTCTTTATTTTTGATAACCCATTATATCCTGTGAGTGATACTTATATGTCCATGTTTATGGGGCCATCCACTGGAGCACTGGAAGCCTACAAGTTGGAACATCCTTAAAAGAGAATGATATCCCCCTCTCCCAGCAACTATCTACTGCCAGTAGCAACTCAGTATGGGAAGGGGCCTAGAGATCATCTATCTATGCTGTGATTTTAACTGGCATGATTGTGTATAGGTCTTACGCAGGTAATCATATCTACTGTGAGGTCATGATTGTGATACCCATGGCATATACAGAAGACAACATTTCCCAGTATTCCTCATTATTTGCTTCTTGCATTACTTTTTCTCTTCTTCTAGGATGGTATCTGAGCCTTGGTGGTGGTAGGGTTAGTATATATGTCTCATTTAGAGCTGATTAATCAGTCTTTTATTCTCTGCACTTTGACCCGTCATTCATCTCTCCATTGACTGCTGTCCACTGCAAAATAATTGCCTGTGGTCCACTGCAAAAAATCCTCTATGACAAACACTGAGAGTAGCTTAGCTCTATGGGTATAAACAGAAATATTTAGAAGGCAACCTGTCAGCATGTCCGTTTAACAAAATGACAGTAACAAGTTCTACCCTAGAACCTATGAATTCCCCATCTACTGACATTTGATGAGGATTCCAGTATAAGGCATGACATTCACACTTGTGCATCATTCCCACTTGTAAATTAGAAAGCAGTTGGTTATCCCCTAACAGTTGTTCTACTATTGCCCTAGTGGACACATCCTGCCTGGCAGGTAGGTATTGAAACATGGAGCAGGCAGTGCTTGGTAAGATCACTGATGTCTTCTCACCCTCAACAGCCTGTCCCTTCTGGAACTATAAAAGCTAGCCAATATGGAAGAAATTGTCTTGGCGCTTTGAGATTTATTTCTCTGTATTCTTCAACAAACCTGTGTGATATCCTCACCAATAGTCTCTTACCATGTCATTATGGTAGTAACCAAGAGCAATGGCAACAGCCTGTGTTGTTTTAAAGGTGTCTGGGACCTCTCTTACCAATAACTCATAGGGAGGTATCACATTCCTTGCACTGTAGTTTTCATTTAATAGCCCATGTCTTCTGGGAAAGATGTTGTCCACGCATACTGGGTAATTTCATTCAAATATAATTTGTAATATGTATTTTGGAATTAGCTTACTGATTAGTAGGTTTCCATGAGACTATGACACACATCCTAAGCTTTGTTTACCCCACCCACAATTCCTTCATCTCCCACATCTTCCTGTTCTTACTTTTGCTTATTCCTTTAACCCTCATTATCCCTCAACTTTTTTTGTACTGATTTTCTATATTTCACCTTTCTGTATTTCTATTTTTTAATGATGTTTGCTCATTTAAAGAACATACCTCAATTATATTTAGAACCCCTTCTCTATCTGCACCTTTCCATAGCCTCCCCCTGCCCCTTCCAGATTTTGTGCATTCAGTCATATATGACTGAATCTTTTTAAGACTGTATGCCCAGATATTCCTCTGAGTGAGGTCATCCACTGGAGCCTTGTCATACTATCTTGCATCACTTTCTTAAAAAATATCAATGTTCCCTCACCCAGCAGCTATCAGCTACCAATAGTTCCTCAGCTAAAGTTGGGGCTTCTTATTAATTTTCCCCATTAAATCCTAGGTTTTTGTCTGTTTAAGATTACATGGGTCTTGAGCATGCTATCACCATTGCTATACATGCATATGAATAATTTCCCAGGGAAGGCTTGTTATGATCATGTTTCAACCCTGGTCTTACAATCTTTTCACTCCCTCTTCTGCAATGGGACCTGAGGTTTAATATAGAAGTCTCATCCAGGGACACACACTCTTCAAACTTTATTCTCTACACTTTGTCCAATTATAGCCTTCTATGTGCATCACACTCTGTTGCATGAGGAAGCTTTGCTATAATTGAGGGATGCATTAATAGTTTCCCAGTTCCCTATACCTAGGTTCCTTGAAGCTTAGGTGTAGAGATTATATTGAAGATGTGCTACATAGGATTAAGTGCCTCATAGACAAATATTGAATTTTTTTGAATTTTCATAGAATATAGTTTGGATATGTCAGTGAGCCACAAATAGTGTCTTCATTAAGGAAGTTGTAAGGTTCCCAGTACCCACATAGTAGCTAACAACTATCATTAACTCCAATTCCAGGGGATCTCATGCCCTCTTCTGGCCTCCATGCATATTGCATGTTTGGCTGTACTTAAATACACACAAAACAACACTCATACACATAAATTAGATAAATCAAAAACAGTTTTTAAAAAGAAAGATGTAAGAGGATTTCCATCTCAGTGTACTAGAAATTCTTAAGGACAAGTTGCAGAAATAATAATGGTTCATGGAAAAATTAAACTATAGTTCTGATTTTATGATTAAAATAGATATGTATTCACTTGAGATATACCTCTACCCATTTAAATATTTGCAAAGGAAAAAAGTTTATCTCTATAAGTTAGAATTAAGGAACCCTACTCTTTTAGGACCAATGCAATACAGAAGGAAAAGGAAGCAAAGTTAGATTTTGAATCACAGTGGGTCCTAATTGTTCCAGAAAGAACTGCCTGGGGTGAGCATGTTTCCACCTATCTTATGGCATTTAGACAGGAACCCTTCAGCAGCATGTGGTCTGGTTTGAATATCTTACCAACACACTGGGAAGGACTGCTCTGAGCACTGCTGAATTAATCGAAGGAGTTCTGAATTGTTAACTTCTCTGAAAAAACTTAGTGTTCAGTGATCTGCTTTCCTTCAAGCATGAACAGAGGCTTTAAAAAATATCTTGTTTGAGGAAGGAAGAGTCAGTGTAGCAAAGCCTAGGAAAGAAATAGTTTTAAGGAATTTCACAAGCTCATAGATCTGGAAGTGACCTTGAAAGGTCAACTGAACTGCACATTTTGACCACACTTAAGTCAATCTTAGAGAGAAGAAGTTGCACAGACAAATGAGTTCTGAAATTCTTTGGCAGTAAAAACTAAATGAATTGTGCAGTCTTTCTCTCCTAGGAAAATCTTTATGTTTCAGCTTATACCTCTGATTCCTTCCTATAAAAATAATGAATATTATGCATGTGGTAAGAGTTTATCAAGCAGAAGGCACAGAAAATACTCATTTCTCTTATGGCAACATTTGCTGTAAGAGAGTAATTTATATATTAAGAACTGTGATTTTTGAAAAATATCAGATTGCATTTTACTGTCAATTTCTTGATTGTTTATTGATACTTGATGCTATTTCATAACTAGTCTACATTGGAAATGTTAAATTTATTAATGTTGGTCTTTTTCACTATTCAATTTTTCCAAATTTTTCGCATTATAATCCCACAGATGACATATATTCATGTGTGTTTGTATATGTACTTGGTGCCATTATTTCTTAAAAACATAAATTTTATTTTCAACTTACCATTCAAAATAGTGAATTTGGATAAATGCTTGTAATTCCCTAGAGAAAGCTTGTCAATATTTGTTAAATCATTGCTTTAGACCCCCTAAAGTGAGAAGTACTGTATGTGTATTAATGTTTTAAGGAATAAAATGTGAGACAGCAAGATGGTTCAATGTGTAAATGTCCCTGTCATCAGCCTAATGTCTTAAATTTGATTGCTAGGACACACATTGTAGAAGGAGAGAACTGACTCACTCACCATTCACATCCTCTGACTTCTATTTGTGCATTGTACTATATGTCCAAACATGCAAAAAATTGATTAAAGTGTTATAAAATGTTTCTTAAAATAATATAATGTATACTTAATTTGAATATCAATGATTTATATGTAAGCATTTCGTTTCAGATATTTACAATGTATAACTACAATATTACAAACTCAGTATTAATTTGAAATTAGATATTTATTATACTGATAATTATCAGAGGGGTTTTTTTGTTTAATATGATGCAACAGTTATATCTGCTTCGGATCTATCAGAAGACATTAGCATGCTTTTAAAAATAAAATAAAATTTCTGGTAATTTCTTACAACTAGAATGGAACATTTACTACTTAACTTGTACTTCTACTCAAGTAATTATGTTTCAGTAGTTAATGACTTCTTTAAGCTAGCAAGTCAAAATAAATTCACAAAAAGAAGACATCTTTAGGTGGGGAAGGGGGAAATAAGGGAACATGCAGATTGGGGACTTAAATACCATAAAATTATAGTGTATGAAAATCTCAAAATTTCATCAAAAATGCAGATTATAAAAAATGAAAAAATAAAAAGGAAGCCACACATATTTTACTTATTTTATCTGTTGAAATAAGAAGAAATGGTCATATACAGTTATTCAATATGTGTTGACATTTTTCACAGAATTTGTCCTTAATCCAAATTGCAGTTTCAACTTTAAAGTATGTCTGTATGCACAAGAATATTTTATTTTCCATGAGAGTGTATATATTATATTCATTGATTATAACTCACTAAAACCAAATTATACTAAATTTTAACTCCATATCAGGAATGTTAATCTCTGTATAGTAACTGATATGTAGTAATCCCTTGGGATCCTTGGAATTTGTTTCAGAACTCTCCACCAAAGGCAGTCCTCAAAGATACTCACTTTTCTTATAGAAAATGGTATGGAATTGGCATGTAACCCATGCACTTTGTTCTGCTGTACACTGAGTCACTTCTATATTGTATACAAACCAATGCAATGTATATGCAATGTAATAGTTGCTATATTATGTTTTGATTTAACAATGATAAAGAACGTATATATGGCCAGTACAGACACAGTTTTCAAATAATTTTTATGCTTAGAAACAAAACTCCTATGTACATAAAAATATGCTGTTATATTTATAAGTCTTGTTCAATTCCCTCTTCCCAAGGCAACTTTTTGTTGTATGCAACAGGGACCTAAAAGTAAATTCACACCCTCATGACTGTAACACTGTATTAGTGCTGTGGTGGGTGCATTAGAGACAGTGAACACATACATTGATGTAACATATCAACATATACATATTGATGAAAAGTACTTGATAGTTGTGAATGAAATTTTCAACAGGAAACTCCAAGGATGCTTACTGTTTCCCATTGGACACAAACTGGAATTATTGCTACACTGAGTCAGGAAGATACCTGAGAGATGACAGATAAATGCAATATTTTGCAGAAAAGGCCTGAGGCAAGAGCATATCTAAATCGGTTAAAGAACAACAAAATGGCAGTATGGTTGTGATAACCTAATCAAGCAGGAAAGAGGCAATAACCAAGTTTAAAGAACATTTGGCTACGAAATAGTCACATGATATAGGATACATTAAATCTTACAAAACCTACTAAAATATTTTTAGTAACACTGTACCATTTATGTGTTCAAAGGATTTTATTAGATTTTGCCTCCCTACATGGGACAAGGAGAGAGAAAGGTGGAGATGAGATAATTCAGAAGTCCTGCAATGATCTGAATTAGAAATAATAGATATGTGATTTTAAATAGGGCATTATCATGAAGTAGTTTAATAATGAAGCATAGCAGATAGTAGCTAATGAACAACTCAATACAGGTTGTGAGGTTTAAAAAAATCACAAAAATGATTTCCCTCTTTTAGACTTTGTAAATGTACAGGACCAGATGAGAAGAAAATTAGGTCTTTGGGGATATTTAGTACTGTCCTGGTTTACACATGATGACCATGAATGATCAGCCACTCACTCTAAGAAAGCTCAGGGAAAAAGGCGTGGGGTGGCACATGCTTTTGATCCAAGCACTCAGGAGACAAGAGGCAGGCAGATCTCTGTAAGTTCAAGGCCAGCCTGGCCTATAAGCAAGTTTCCAGACCAGTCAAGACTACATAGTGAAATCCTGTCTCGAAAAAAAAAAATGCCCAGAGTGTATATCTAAGATATATAGTTACTCTGAACATGAGAAGTAAATGGGGGTTTGACAGGTGATCGTGAAGTCCATTTATTTTATTGACTGCTTCATTTTAGATGCTTCTTAAGAATCTACCTGGAGATGTGTAGGTTACTTAGATATGAGTATTGATTTTCTAGGTAAATTACATGCTGGAGAAGCAACTTTGTGCATAGTCAGCACAATCTCATTGCAAGTCTATGGGAGACTCACAATCACAGAACCACTTGCTATCATCAAGTAGACATTAATGAAATTAATGTATTTTTATGCTCTTATTTTATTTTTCAGCAGAAAGTAATGGCTCACTGATCAGTTCCTATCACTTTAAATACTGAGTTAAATTTATCTGATCTTTCACTTTTAAAAATTAATTACTCATTTTGTGTTGAAATTTAAATTGCTTCCTTTTAGTTTCTCCAAATGAAATGTGACTAATAATATATGAGAATGAAACACACAATTATGCAATAATATACAGTGTAGTAGTGTTAATCTTCGAGGAGTTTGTGTGAAGATTTCAGGATATAACCTACGTGAAAATGCTTTACTAACACAAAGAAGGCTATGATTAGGGCAGACAATCAATCACTTTGTCAGTCTCTTCAGTTCCCATAGTTATGTGAGCTTCATGAGTGAGAATGACAGGAGTTCAGTACAGGAGCATGAAATAGCAGTTGAGTGACATTGCATTGACACTGGTTATTTTGCCAATTTTTTCAAATTTTTTACACATTTTGTCTCAATTTTTGTTCACTTATTCTTTCTCTACTGCCTAGTTTTAAAATACTTGTTGCATATATTCATTTGAAAATCATTTTCAAAGAAGGATATTTTTCAAAGAAAAAATGAAATGAACGATGTGAGAAAAATTAGCAGCTAGATGAAAAAGAAGTTGACTTCTCAAACAGTTAATTTAGGTTTTAGGAAGAATGAAAACAGTGAGGGTGACAACCATGCAATTCATGATTTTATGAGTAAATATCTGGAAATCCTAAGAATTACACAATTGTGATGGTATCTATAATAGGTCTGGTAGAGTGTGTTGACCATCCCACATACTTGGAAGGCTAGGGCAGACAAATGAGTTTGAGGCCAACCTTGGCAACATACAGAAGCCACATTTGCAGAATGTGTACTTAATATATGTAAGTCAAATGCCTAGTTATTTTTAGTTGTCTGATAGTATTGTTACTGTATTGCATATAATTTGGGACAACTGACACCATTGACAGAAAACAAGCAAATTTCTGTTTCTATAATTAGAATGACAACATACTAACATATTTTTGAGTTTGTAACTAGTTTACCTATTCTCCAAGAGAGAATTAATGCTTACATTTCTAAAAATATCCCTTAGTTCAATGAGCAACTTCCCCATAAGGATGTGGTGCTGGAAACCACAATGCTGTAAAAATATCATAACACAGAATTATCAAGACTTACATCTTAAAAGCTGCAATGAAATTTTTTAACTTCTGTGCCTTAGGTTTTGTCAAGAAAGGATGTAACACAGCTCATTCATTATGTAACAGATTCAGTACGTAATAGCGTTCTTGGTGGACAATGGAGGGTCCGGAGTCTTCTTACTCTTGCTTATTCACATCTGCTGTAAGTTGGACAGCAAGGCCAGGACAGAGCCACCGATCCACACAGAGTACTTGCGTTCAGGGTGGGGAGATGATCTTGACCTTCATTGTGTTGGGAGCCAGAACAATGATCTACATTCTGCTGGCATGCTTGGATACATGTTTGTGCCACTGGGTGCACTGTGTTTGTCTAGATGTTCTTGAGAATGTCAACGTCATACTTCATGATGGAACCGATGATAGTTTCATGAATATCTTAGGATTCCGTACCAATGAAGGAGGGCTGGATGACTGCCTCTCTGGGCATTCATTGCCAGTGGTGACGACCTGGCCATTTGATAGCCCTTAGCGCTTCTCCAGGGAGGACGATCATGCAGTAGTGGCCATCTGTTGCTCGAAGTCCAGAGCAAAATAGCACCGCTCCGCTATATGCCACACATGATACCTGGTTCAGCTGTGGTGGTGAAGCTGTAGTCAAGCTTGATCAGGATTTTCATGGCGTAGCCTCTCAGGACCTGGTCAACAAGGATGGTGAATTTTACTTGTGTCCTTTGGTCTTCTTATACCTTGGCATATGTATTTTTCCCTTGGATGTGTATATTCTCTGTTATTTTTACTGTTGAAAAATAGAAATATTTGTTTAATTTCTTTGGGTTTCTATAGAACAGCTATTTTACTTGCTATTTGAGAGTTGTACCATACTGATTATTGCCTGGTCAGTTTCTAGCACCTTGATTGATGTCATAATTTCTTGAAAGACTTTCAGGGTTGTTGTTGTATCACATCCTTTCAGCACTGAAAATCAGGGATATGTAGTCTAGATTTTCTAACCAGTGTTCATGTCTGTCTTTCCAGAAATTCTAAACAGGCTGATTATTTTATCTGAGCCTGTAGTCATTTGCATTATTTCAGTGCTACAGGTAATTAGGTCCATATTTTCCAGGGGTCTTCTGCAAATATGCTGGCACTCTTCCAGTATTTGAGAGAAAGTCAAAACTACTTTAAACAATTCTGCTGTATATTGATCAGAAAAAAGAGCAGAGTACCTATAAAGGGTAGTTGGTCTTTAAAAGATTTTTTCCCCAGGAGACATGTTTATCTAGATGCATCATGTACTACTTTTGACCTGTGACCAAACACTATAGAATCACATTAGACTGAGCAGAATAGTGACTATACCTTATACTCAACCTAAAGGAAATATCACATGCATGTAACCACCTCACATTGAGTTCCCAGCCCAATGAAGTTCACCAGAAGAGTAGACTGCAACAGTTATACACATGTGGGGGTCTGTCAAATGCTGAGTTGAACTTAGGATCTAAAACTACTACTTCCAGTCACAGATTTTTTTTCTAGCTTGAATAGAAGTCACACAACTAGGACAAATTGCCTTCATCTTCTTACTGGAGATGTTCTAGAGGTTTATTCTCAAGCAAACGTGTTGATACAGGCTTTTAAGCCTTTTTCTGCTTTAAGTTCGGATTGACTTAGTGAAGAAAATCCTTCACCCTTCTGCAGTGATGATAAGCTAGGTTGACCCTTTTGCAGCATCATGACCTGTACAATTTCAAGAGTGTGTTCATGTTCTACATTTCACCTGGCATTGATACTGTACTTGGGGCAATCATCTACTTGATGCTGGGAAATTCTAGATTGCCATCTATATGTACTGACTTGGTCGTAATGGTGAGTTTCACCATGGTAAGCCTGGCAGGAAATTTCACATCAAGTTTCTGGTCTTAATTTTCATTTTCTCCCAATGCTGGGCTGCTTGGGATTGAGTAAATGCTATTTAACAAGCAACTTTTTCTTCCCTGCCTTCTTCAATGTGCTTTTTCTTATTTTCATTTTATTATACTAAATGCAAGGCATTATTATCTCTGACCTGATTTCATTAGGTTCTTGGCTGGTGGTTTGGTTTTTGACTATCTCTTCTAATTTGTGTGTCTTTGGGGAAAGATCATAAGAGGATCATTCACAGCTACTGCCACCTCCAGACATTTTTCAAGTTGTGATAGTGTCCAGGATTTCTACTTTGAAAAACACCCATTAATAAGCTGCTATTTAATTAACATTGTAAACATACTGTTTAAAACTAAGCTTGTAAGAAGAAATATTCTTGAAACAATGTTCTTTAAATTTTGAGACAGATGTGTTGTCATATTAACATAGCTAATTTGAAATACAAATTAATTATGACAACTTTAGATTATTAAAGAACTTTATCTGGCTGTGTGGGCATTGATATAACTGTGTGGGATGGGATCCATTAACAGTTTTTTTTAAAGAAATACTGCAGAGCACATTTCAAGGAGGAATAACACTTCAAAAAATGTTCTTTATTTGAGATGAAGTATGGCCTAACAGATAAAGTATAAAAATAGAAAGAAAAACATTTTTGGTTTTAATTTCCTTTAATGTACTCATTCCCTAATCAGATATTATTTTGTGGTTTTGTATTTATGGATGTTCTATGCATCAAAAAATTATCTATTTTAAGTGAATTATTTGATTTATTTCCATAATTTTATGTAATCACATATCTTCCACTGTACTCAAAATGCAAAACTTTTCTCCTGTTACAAGTTTATTCATTCTTACAGTTCACATTTCATGTCCTACTCTTATTTGTCTTTTAAAAATATTTTAATTATTATTTTTATTTTATGTGCATGAGTGTATTGTGTACATGTATTTAGGTGCACCCATGTAAAACAATGCCCACAGAGGTCAGAAGAAGGCATCAGATCTCCTGGAACTGCGGTTGTTGTTGTCCAGGAAGTGGGTGTTGGGAATAGAACCCCGGTCCTCTGCAAGAGCAGTCAGGGCTTTTAACCGCTGAACCACCTCTCCAATGCCTTTTGTCTTTTTTTGAGAAAAGACCATACTGGCTTCAGTTTCACAGACATTCAACTGCTTCTGCCTCTGGAGTGTTGGGATTAAAGACATGCACCACCACACCCCATTCCCTACCCCTATTCTTTTCTTTAATATTTTCTTATTTTTATTTTATGTTTTTCAGTGTATTACTTGTGTGTATGTAAGTGCACCTACGCCTTGCAGTACTTGTGGAGGTCAGAAGTCATCTGGTCCCCTGGAACGGAAGTACAGATGGCTGTTAGCAGTCTTGTGGGTAATTGGAATCGAACCCAAGTCCTCTGCAAGGACATCCACTGCTCTTAACTGCTCACCATCTCTCCAGCTCTTTCTCCTATTCTTGACTTGTAACAGTGATATTATTTATAATTATGCATTATGTAAAATATAATGTTTAGTCCTTTGCTGCATAATGAGGTTTTAGTCATTTCCAGATTGTATGTATGGCAGCGCCACCATAAAACTATTTTGGAGATGAGCATTCATATAACATGTTTCCGAAATGGTCATTGTAATAGCTGGAGGCATTACTTAAGTGCTTGTGGTGCTGTCAGTATAAACATAGCTGCTTTGTGCACTAACAATTATAACAAAGTGCAGCAATACTATGTCTGGAAGGTTGCAACACTGTACTTCTATCATTATTTTAGAGCGTACTCCTAATTTTGAAGACCATGTTTACTGTAGGCCAGTATGCTGTGTAATGCTCACAGCAGTCTCTTGAATGTCATATTTACTGTTCCAACAATGACTGTCAATGACATTCCCCTGAGGATATCCATGTCATATTGTGACTCATGACTGTAAATGTAATTTTGTCATATATAATTATATATGTTTAATTTCTTTCATTTTTCCTAATATTTTGAGAATATCCATGCTTTATGTATTTATACTTTGGCTAAAAAACATATTAGTAGATACTATATATTTATCACCCATTTTTATATCACGGTCACTGAATGAATTTTGAGTTGATTTTAGTTTGTGTATTCCTGGTATTTGAACACTGGCAGTGTGATGATGGTTTTAAATACTTATACTCAGCAGATTGATAAGAGATATTAGCCTACAGTTCTCCAGTGGTATTTTCATCTGGATTTAGAATGAGAGTAATGTTGTCTTCAAAAAGTAAGTTGAGAAGTCTCCATTTTTCCATCTCTCTTATGGTTGCACTAAGAATACGTTCATGAGGAAATTCTGCATTGTCCACAGTGAAAGCAATGTGTAAGGGCCATTATTTTAACTATTAGAATATTTTTAATTAATTACTTGAGAATTTCATACAATCTCTTTCAATTATATTCATACCGTTCATCCCACTGCTCTTAAATCCATGCACATTTCATTGCCCATATAACTTTATGTTGTCTTAAGAATATTTTTCATTATTTATCTTTTGATAAAGCAGTTCTGTTAAGTTTACCTCATACCTTAATTATATATTTGATAAATATTTTTCATTTGAAATGGTTTTCATAGCCGGGCATGGTGGTGCATGCCTTTAGGCCCAGCACTAGGGAGGCAGAGGTAGGCAAATCTCTGTGAGTTCAAGGCCAGCCTGGTCTACATAGCGAGTGCCAGGCTAACCGGAGCTACGGGAAGACCCTCTCTCAACAACAACCACAAAAAATGGTTTTAATTAGCTCATATTAGGCATACAAGTTGTGAATGTTTTGGTAATTAATACTATTTCAGATTTTTATTTAATCTAGGTGGTCAAATTTATTTTCATAAATTTGTTCATACTTTTTAATGTTCTCATTTAAAAACATTTAAAATGCACTTAATATTTATTTATTTATTTTTTTATTTACTTACATGTAGAGCATGCATATACCTGAACTCTCATGCTAAGGCATGTGTGGAGGTAAGAAAACACCTTGCAGGAGATGAGAGGGGTCACTTTTCTCTTTCTGCCACACAGATCCCAGGGATTGAACTCAAGCCATCACTCTTAGAGCCAACTGCTTTTACCTGATGAGCCATCTCATTATCCACCTTTTCTCATTTCTTATGTTGGTTAATCAGGCTTTCTTTTACTTGGAGATATGGGCAAGACTGTATTTTTCAATTTATAATTTTAAATAGTAATTTTTTGTATCTTTCAATTTTCTCTATATTTTGACTATCTATAAATTTGATACCTTATCTACATTATTATTTTTAATCAACATTGAATTTATTCTTCTAAACTTTTTTTTTAAACATGTCTTTTCCTTAAGAACTTATTTACAAATGTTTCAAAAGATATAAATATCTCTCTAAACATTGATTTAAGCTATATCACAAATTCATTTTTATTTAATTTCATTATAATAAAATATATTTGATTTGATCCTTATGAAGTACATTTAATTTGTTTTTTGAAACAGAATATATACAGGCTCAATAAATAAACATGAACAAGAAAATGAAGAACCTCAGAATTTGGGATTAAACAATTGATTTGTGAATATTTGTTTTATTAATGTGGAAATCACAAGAAAATATTAAGAATATGTTGACCAAAAAACACTGAAAATAGAATGTAGTAAAATTTTGTTGGTGATGTGCTTTATAAATATCTAATAAATCAAGGGTCTTAATACTGTTATTATAACTTTTAGATTATTTGAATACTTTAAGACTAAAATGTGGATATCTTACAAATTCTTATACTCTGTCCGTTATGTTATTATTGTTAAAGGCACTACTAGAATCAGTGAAGCTCAGTTGGAAACTTAACACCCTTTCTACTTTGCATAAACAAGGCATTTAATGCTTTAGGATGCTAGTCTCACCAATATGGTCAACTCCCCCCTCCCTCATGGTACAGTTGGGGAGATGAGCTTATATCTTCATCCTGAAGTGACAGAAAAGTGTGAGTTAATCTTGTCTCTAGGCCCCTGGCAACAATAGGATCAAGCACAGAGCTGGTCATATTACCCATCTGGAGACAGAGACAAAGTGAACTCTGCTCTACTTTTACTTTGAAGATGTCAGAAGGGATAATGGAGGCACTGAGCTGAGCTTTAAGATCAATTCTTTTCAACAATGCAGAGTGATCCACTGCAGCAGGGTAACTACACTGCCCATTAAAAAGGGGAAGGGGGAGGATATTTAATCACAAACATGTCCATAATATCATAATATGTATTCTAGAGTTGGAAACCATTTACTGTACAAA
>NW_008355363.1:1598222-1614382 GCF_000622305.1 Nannospalax galili | reverse complement strand
AAAAAAAAAAAAGACTACCACAAAGTGGCTGAAATAAATAAATTTAACTTCTCATACCTTTAGAGGATATAAGTGCAATGTTAATGTGTCATCAATAATGCAACAATAGTGATCAATTCTGATACCTTTTTAGATTGCAGTGACCATCTTCTCTTTCTACATGGTTTCCTGTCTATCTCCAAGTAAATCTAAATTTGCTCTTTTCGTAAGGATATCCACCATGTAGCCTTAGATCCAGTATAATAATTTCACTAAAATTATTCAACTTTTCAAAGACTATACACCAAAATGTAGTTAACATTTTGAGACACTGATGATTATCAATTTAATAGACACATTTTAGTAACATGTTGTAAATTTCAGGCTATAACAAAGATTGATGTCAAGTTAAATAATACATTTTATAAAGATTATAATGGATCAGTCATATAATACTGAAGTAAGCAATTATAAATGTTTTTAAATAAATTAAAAAATTAGAAAATCTCAGTAAAGTTTAGAACACAAAAAAATAAACAAATGGAATTCAGAGAACTGAAAAATACAATAACAAGCAAAAATTTGTGAAATAATCTTAACCATGAGATCTGGATAAGAGATGAGTAGAACTGACACATCTAATAAAAAGAAAACGAACAGAGCCTCAGGAACTTATGTAAAAATGCCAAAAAACTCACCATGCAAACTATTGGAATAAAAACAAACAGGAAAAATAGACCGGAAGTCTACACATGTGCAAGGTATTCAATACCCTCAGTGTGGTAAAATGCCAATGCAGCACTTGTTCAATAAGTTAAATGTTTATTGACAGTTACAGAGATGTCACCATGAGAATGGGAAGTGCTATATCAAAAATATCAGAAATGAAATGACATGTAATCTTAAAATATGCTCATCTATAGGAAGGCAAGAACACAAAAGAGAAGAAACAGAAGAAATAATCACAAAAGATAAAATTACAGACTTAAGCTTTTCCATATCGATAATTACCCTGAGCATTAGTGTTACAAGAACTCAACTTGTTAAATAAATTTTATTCAGCAATATGTCCAAATAAATAAAAACCTCAATTGGAATACAATAATTTAGGTAGATCACCAGTAAAATTACATAGAAAAGATATACCATAGAAACATAAATTATAAAAAGGAGTACTGTATGAGTGAATGACAAAAGGTAGAATTTGGGACAAATGAAAGTACTGGACAAAAAAGAGGAATTACAACAGAATAAATGCACAAGGAAGTAAAAGTTCTTTTTTTATTTTACTACAGAATTTATTCATATTTCTCGAGGTTTCACATTTGGTAATCGGGCAATGAATTCTGGCCCTTATCTGTGGTAAATTGTGGAGATGTGGGATTCTATTATTTTTCTCTAATAAGTATTATTTCTTCCTGTTGAAACAAGTAAGGTTTTAGCTTCTCTTGAATAACAGACTTTGTTTCTTATATTGATTCTCTGGCTTGGTTCTGATTATTCATTTCCAACTGTTTTTCATTTCCAGTTGTTTATAGTTGCTTCCTTTCCGTCCTAGTAGAGCTGAGAGTCAAAGATGCATGGGTTCATTTTGACATTCGATTTTTTTCATTTTACCCCATTTGCAAAGATTCATTCTTCACTACCAGAGTAAGAAATAGTGCAAGTCTTTCTTTATGCTTTTGATCACTTCCAAGTGATCTAAAAGTAACTTTTAGTCAAAGCCACATCAAGGAGAAATTGTCTAGCTATATATTTTAACTCAGAAGGGAGTATGCACAAGTGCCTGCCTTCTTTTCTACATTATCATTTCTATTTAGTTTCATTTGACATTTTCTATTGTTTTCTTGGGTAAGGTAGAGGGAGCTGTGATAGAACAACTGTCCTTTATGATGTTAGTCATACCTGTGTGAAGAATTCCAATCTCTTGTGTGTAGTTTTCTATATTGGAACCTAGTAACATTGGGTTAAATTGTCTACTGGAAATAACATATCATTAATAAGAATATGTACTAAAATTTTAACATATTTTATTTATAAAATTAGAAGATAAATGTGAAACCTAAATAATCTTCTATTTTAAGAGAGTGACATCAACAAACCGATTCACATCAGTTATTTATGGGATAAACTTTCCTGGTAGCATGTGACAGAGGTAAGAATGCTATGTCAGGAAATGAAAGCAAAAATAATTCGTATTATTTGATTCAAGTTTCCTTTAACAAATTGTTTTTAACTTTTTTAAGAGGGTTATCCTTCATCTTACCATCTCAGGATTGTTGTGTAGAATATATAATTTAATGAAAGTAAAGTAAAGAAAATAGTTGCTAGCATAGAATAATTAACTACTGGTAGATGCTTTATAAAAAACTCTGTATGCTACATAATTTTTTAGATCCTTCACATGGATGTTTACCACCACTCCATGAATGTCAAAGCCTTAGTTTGTGGAGTGTACAAAAATGAAAAAAAATGCATAACTTTGGTAACATGTAAATTACTGTTTTTCACGTTTTTAAAATGCTTAGACTCATATCAACTTAACATTAAGTCCAAATGTCATTATAGTAACTTAAAGTGATTATGTGAATTCATTATTGGAATGATAGGTTATTGAAGAGTGAAAAAATAGATAATTGAACATACTACTTGTAGGTATGAAATAGTCCTGCTTTCTGAACTAAAGATATAAACAGATCCTTAATTAAGAATTATAAAATCTGCAGACAAGTAAACTCTCACCACTCATCAAAGAAACTTTGTTTTTCAACAGATGGAGACTTTTACAGAGTTGCACAACTGGTCAAAACACAGAGAGTAAAAGACTGTGAGGTTTTTTAGCTCTAAGTGATACATGTACAATGCAACTTCTACACCTATGTCTCAGGGAACATCAAGGAATAGGGATTGGAAAGCTTGTAAGAGCCAGAAGGACAAGCCACTTTCTGCTAGTTACTGTATTCTAGACATTATAGGGAAACTAAACTCATGAAATTGCCACAGTATAGTAGTTTGATGAGATATGCATAATTAGAAAACCAGTTGTCATGCCCAGGTGGGTGGGGGAAATTTCTTATGGTCCCATCTCAAGATGAAGAGATACATGCAATCAGTGGATGCTGAAGTAAGTAGCATCCATGAGAGTTTATCTAATTCCAAATGGGCAGCCTTAAACATATATACACATGAGCAAACTAAATGGACTCAGTGCATTACATATATATGTATATTTATAGATGTATGTGTACATAAAAATAACAAAATAGAGGTAAATAAATTTTTAGGGAATTTTAGGGAAACGAGTGTTTGAAGGGGCCAGAAGGGGTGGGAATAAGGCAAATATGATATTCCTGAATGAAATTTTCAAAAAATAAAGTGTTTTTACTGAAGCATAGTGTTGGCTTATAGCCACTCTCAGAGTAAATCAACAAATAGTAACTATTCTTCAATGAAACTAATATACCATTTCATTTTTATGTTTTTTGAAAAATATTTTAATAGTCTCTGTGAATCTGAAATATTATCACCAATGGGAAGTACAGTTAAGAATCATTTTTTTAAATGTCTTTGAAGATTTTAGAGCTATTCAGTCATGAATAATTATTTATGTTCAGAAACTTTTACTAATAAAGTCCAAATTTATCTTTCAAGAAGTGCATATCATCTATTTTTATCCATGTTCATGTCCATGAACTATTAAAATATAGTTTAATATAAAGCAATATTTACACAGCACATATATTCATATTTAATATACATACTTTTATTTTAAAACCAAATGTGATTAGGTGAAACATTACTGAATCTGATTTTACAAAGACTATTAAATTGCTCCATGTGTTCAATATAATTTGCTTAGTGCAAAGACTTTAAAATTGTCTTCTGTAGAGAAATGCTATCTGCTTATTCTTAATCCAGCACACCAAGTTAAATGGTAGTTATGAAATAGAGAATTTAAACTATCATATTCAGGGTCAGATATTTTACTTCATAATGAACGTGCTGAGGAATTTCTAGCTGGTATTCAGTATATTTCACCGTATGCTTTCTAATTAACATGAGTTCTTAAACAGTATTAAAGATACACACATTGTTTCAGTTTTTACAGAGGATGCAGATTTTGATATTAATGATTTTATGATATTTATTGTGCTCTTTGGAGACGATGGTAGCTTTAAGTCATCCTTTACAAAAATGAAGTGAGTGGTGGTGTTTCATTGTCCACTGAGAAGTGAGCTGATGACGGTGCTTGGTTTCCTCTACTTTGACAGAACGGAGTTACCTCGCTGTTCAGCCATGATGCATTTTTCCACAATTTTGGAAACAATATTATAAAGCAATCTACTCATACAATATGTTCCTTGGTAATTAAGAAAGTCTATAAAATTATAGTGACTAAAATTGGGCATCCATAGGTTGTATTATGGAAACATCCATTCTCCCCTCTATATCAGTACCCATGCTGAAAGTCAGTTCTAGTGTGGAACCACATCTCCTTAGAGGGAACTAGATTACTTTTTAAAATCTTTGTAATAGATATGATTCAAATCAAGTCTGATGCTCATGAGCTCATATGTCTGTGATACAAATACATGACCATGACAGCACTTTGCCTCATAAAACAGACCTTTCCCAATATGTAAGTGTATAATTATTGCATTAAGGTGCATTAGCTCATGCAATTGACAAATGACTGTGATTAAATAAGTAAAACTGGATTCTGGAGATTGAAGCATAGGGTTATGTGAATGACTACTTTCTATGATGAAGCATTCAGTGACTATAAAGGTGTTCTCTGTATTATCAAGCTATGTGAAGCATGTGATGTATACCTATTGATTAAAGTGAAAATATTAAGAAAATGAAGATATATTGAAGGTACTTGTCAATATACTGTAATGCCAATATAAATGTGCATCCAACTGATTAACATTAGGCAGGCAAAAAATGCAGACACCTATAAAATTGTATAAAACAACCACCCAAAAACAAAACAAAACAAACAAACAAACAAATAAACAAAAAACCACTGAGAGAAGAATTAGACATTTCAACTGTAAGGATGATGAAAAAATTCATCTAAGAAGTATTTGATATATTGAAGATTTCTCGGTTGAGGTATGTTACTGACTGAAACACAGAGGAAAACAAAATTATATTTGAAAGTGCTATGGGTGGAATTAAATATCGCATGTCAAAATCATGAGCACAGAGTTTGTAAGTACAACCATGAATTTTGGGGAAAAAATATTGGGATGTACCATAAGTCTCTAACAACGGGGTGGTAAAATTTCTTTTTCTTCTGAACGCATTAAGGAAAATAAGCAAATTTTAAATGAAATTTATAAGCCCAATTTGTGTCATATACAATAATATTTTGAAGCAATATTAATGATGTGTTTAATTCAAGTGAATGAGACTAGATAGGAGACTTGTCTGGAAGGTTCAATGAATGATACAGTGAACCAAGTTAGACTTATTGTTTACATTTCATATCTCCAAGCTCTATTTCTATTACTTTTCTTAATATATTAATTTTTTAATAGCTGCTTAAGTCCAAATTTATCATAAGATTTTGGTCTAAACAAATTTTCCAGATCTAAACTGTCCATGTCAATTGATGTTATGTTTAATTAAAATATAAATTTACAATATGATAGCCCTTTAAATTTATACAAACATATTTTAAAGATATTTAATTTATGATGTGTTCTGTAGTCATTAACTTACAGCTCAGTAGCGATTTTTAAAAAATATTTTATTTATTACTTTTTTAAATGTGTATATGTGTATTTCCTGCATGAATGTCAGACACCCAACTGATGCAGTGCCGGTGGAAGTCAGAAGAAGCCAACAGATGTCCTGAAACTGGAACTGGAGTTAGATCATCGTTAGCGATGTACTGACAAGAACGAATAATTTATTAAAATTTGAAAATTGATATACTCTTTTAAGACATTTTTTGTTCTAAAATAAATGCCCAGTATTTGGTTCAATCTTATTTCTAAATGGTTCTCAAAATTTTATTTTATTGTATGTGAGTATGTGAGTGAATAAGAAAGAAAATCCAGTATAGGAAATTGTTTACAAATGGGTGCTATAAGGGAAGGATAAATTGTAGTTTATGCAATCTTTCTTGACATTCAAATTGCTATGAATTAAAAAGCTACAAAAGCTAAACTAATTGACCAAATTACCTACTATATAATAATCCTCCTAAAGGATACTGTACTTATTAATTACAAGAATATTTCCAAAGTAGAATCACTTAATGACAGAACTATCCATCCTTTTACAAAATTTTGAAATTTCAGAAACCTTATAAGCTAAGCAAAAAAGCAGAAACTTCAGTCCTATGAAAATATAACCTGATATCTTTCTGGAGGCATTATTTCCCAGGTAACACAGGAAATCATGTAAGACCATAAATTTAAAAATAAATGAAATTGTTTGAGAGTCTATACATATTTATATCCATTGCAACATACAATGCAAACAGTAAAGCTCACTGAGGCATAATGCATAATTTAAAAGCTGGTAAAATGCTTATAGCACAGCAGATCATGTAGGAAGCTACTCCATTATTCTGAGTCAGCATATTGCAGGCAGTCTCCTAAACTTTACTGTAAAGGCTGGTGTTGATGACTTCAAAGAAATTAGGACTGGCTTAGGGAAGGGAATTACATATTCCCTAGACAGGTTTTTAATCATTCAACATTTTCAAATCCTTGGCTAAAGCTATCCATTGTATAATGTCATAATTCAAAATAAACAACAAAAAGAATTACTTAAAAATAATGCACTAATTATGAACAAATTTCAGTTCTGAGAACTTTTTTTGTAAGCTCTGTCTGTGTTCTTTAAGAGCAATCACATTGAGCAAAGGGTTTCCATCATGCTCAAAATCCTTCAGAATAGACCAAACTCAAATACCTTAGCACGTAGTTCCAATTTTATATTAGTTACTTCTTGAATTGTCTTAATAAAAACATTGGTCACAAGCAGCTGAAGGAATAAAAGGAATGCTTTGGCTCATGGGTTCATAGGTATCAGTCTGAATTATATGCTTATTTGCTATTATGACCAAGACTTTGGAAGAAACCTAGGGAAGAAAGGCTTATTTTGGCACATTGTTTCTTTCTTTTTATATTAATCTATTATTCAACAATTTCATACATCTGTATAATATATTCTGATCATACACTGCCATTTGCTCATCTTTGGCTAAATCTTTACTGGCTCAGTCTTGTGTAGGTCTTATGTAGACAACTTTGTTTGCATGGATTCCTAGAGACTTCAGACTATTTTGGCAAGGAAAACAATGGTATTTTGAGAGTATACAAGTCTCTTCACTTCAGAAAGCAGAAAACACCAGAAATGGACTCACAGGCATAATTTCCAAAGGACTTTCCTTACGGGCTTATTTTAGCCAGTTAGGCTGTGCTCCCTCCCAAAATAGTGCCACTTCGGAAACAAGGTTGAGAATATGAAACTCTAAAGGACATAAAAATCTCAGGCCATAACACAGTCCTTTGAAATGGGGAGTATGTCAGAGTAATACAGTTCACCTCATGGTAGCACAGGAAACTGACACAGAGGAATGCCTGTAGTTGCTGACTTTCTCTATTTTCTCCTTTTATATTGTTCTGGTTCATAGCCCAGGAAATAGGATTACCCATATTCAGGGTCGTTCCTCCCTTGCTTAGGTAATCATATCTGGAAGCATCCCCATAGACACATCCAAATGAAGGCTAAATGAAACTTTCAATGAAGACCAACATCACAGATCTGGAGAGAGGACAAACATGTAAGTCTGTGGTGTTGGACATAATCTCTTTTATCTCCACAATTCCTGTACATACACAGTAATTCAAGTCTTACTTATAATTAATTATTGTTTTAAGGATTATTTACAAAATCTCCATGCCCAGCCATCGTGGCCTATATCTGTACTTCCTGAACGCAAAAGCCTAGGGCAGGGGATTGCTGTGAATTTCAGGTCAGGTTGGGTTACAAAATTAATACCATACCAGGCAACGCTACATAGCCAGACAGTAAAAACAAACAATAATAGAAATGTCATATCAAATCTTTTAAAAAAGAAATATAGATGTTTTAAGGTATATAGACATAAAAGTTTAAAAATTATTTAGATTGATAAAGATCACAAAGATGAAAATATGCTAGTAGCTTTATTACATAAATAGTAGTTTTGTGATAATATTGTTATTTCAATAGATCAAAAGTGAAATTGATCTTAAAAAGAATTTTCACATTTAAATCAGAAAATATGATTTACCAATAACTGAATTTTTCAAAAATTTTTCCTCTTTGTAGACTATTAGATAGAATTAAGTATAAATAAAAAGTTACAGAATTAAAGTCGCATACACTGTTTTAATTTATGGCATCTGTAACTTATGATTTAGAGGTTTCATGAAGAAATTTTTTAATTGTTTTTTATTTATTTATTATTTTGATTTGTGTTTGTACACATATGTTTGTGCCATGGCTCACCTATGGAGGATACAGGGTAGCTTGCAAGAGCTGATACCCTCCTTTTACCATATATTTACCAAGAAGTGTAGTCAGGTCATCAGACTTGGCATCAAGCACCTTTATGCACTGAGCCATTTGGCCAGCCAAAGCACAGCTTTTTTTTTAATGGGAATTTATTTTGTCAAAATACATTTCTGATTTTAATAGAGCATCCTGATAAACCATCACACAATGAAATACTAAGACCCTTGACCCTAATATTGAATGGTAATTATTTTCAATATTAGAGAAATTTATGTCATGAAATAACAAAATCAATTTTCAAATAGTTTTCCACGTATTTTAAATTTATACAACATCAAGAGGATTCTAGTGTTTGGGTCAAGGGTCTTAGTATTTCATTGCATGATGGAGATCTGTTCGACATTATTACTGATTTAATGTTATTGATATAACAATCCATAACAGAAATCTGTGACAAAAATAATTTAATGTGGTGAAAAATATTTATTGTTCAATGCTTTGTAGTAATGATCATCAAATATTTTGGAGGATGTATTTTTTCAGGAGGTAGAGTCAAATATCAGATACAATTATGGTGTCATGGAAACTGGAATATTAGAAACGAATTCCATTGTAATTGTTGTCAGTGTGCATATATTATAAGCATAAGATGACATGCACTCAGAGGGCCTCTAAGTAAAGTAGCACATACAACAGCTTATCTATGTTGTATCTTGTGTATAGATTGTTTCAAACTGAGCTACTCATTATGATGTTGCTTACACTAATGTGGTTCAAATATGGTATTTCTAGGAGAATCAGTTAATTTGAACATTATCTTTCATTAAATCCTTTAATTTTAAAACATCTGGTTCACATTGCCTTTCAACAAATTGGTGACACAAGGTGAAATATTTCCTCAAATCCTGGTTTGATATAGCTTTATCGGGACTTGTAAAATAGATGCATAAATAAGTGAATGTGCAGACAAATTCTAAAAGGATTTTATCCATAAAGGAATACGAGGGGAACTTTAGGCTAGAAAATGTTTTTGGACTTACTCATACCAGTATAAGTACATCATTAAAGAGAAAATATCATTCTAGAATCCTGAGAAACATGCAGATAGAAGAAAACCATGAAAGTAAGTGCCCAGTAGCAATAGTGAAGAATGTCCAATGGCTGTACCACATCCACTTTTACTGCATCATCAATATGAAACCTAAATATCAACTTCCTTCTCTATAATTTCCACTGAGGATAGACTCATTATATGTTTGATTTTTTGGGCGGGGGAACTTTTTGAGAGAGGATCTCCCTGTATCCACAGTTATTCTGGGACTCTCTAGGTAGAACAGGCTGATCTATATCTCACTGAGATTCACCTGCCTCTGCCTCCTGAGTTCGGCATTAAAGGGTGCTTCCCCAGCTTGTATGTTTGACTTTTCACAGGAACTGCATGAGCTTGTAGTGGTTAGCACTTTCACAAACAAAAATAACTGAAATTTGGAATTACTTTTTAACATGCTCAAGTTCTGAAAGATAAAAAAAACAAGAGCTGAAAACATGCACAAATGTCACTACTATGTACTAATTTAAAAAGATTATTTTATCTATTATTCTTATTTTATGAGTATGTGTGTATTTCCTATGTGTAGGTAGGTGCACCTGTGTTAGGCAGTGCATGTGGGTACTGGGTTCAAACTTGCATCCTCTGCCAAGAACATCCAGTGATCTTAACCACTGAGACATCGCTCCAGCCTCCCTATCTATTAATTTCTACTGGCACGATTCACAGATAGTTTTCCATGAGTTGGATGCCATAGATATGTGAATTTATGAACTCTGTCCCAATACATAAGTATATCAAAAAAGGTACATGACATTTACTATATATGATGGAAGAAAGCCATAATATTTGGTTTTCTAAAAATAAAAGGAATGTTGTTTTACTGATAAAGTCCATTCAAAATTCTGATTTAAAAATTAATCTAAGGCCTAGCAGTTAGCACTGACTGCTCTTGCAGAGGACCTGGGTTTGATTCCCAGCACCCATATGATGGCTAAAAACCATCTGTAAACAGTTCCAGGGTATCCAGCAGAGGTCTTCTGACTTCTGTGGCTATTGCATGGCATGAGTGCACTTGCACACATGTAGGCAGTACACTCATACACATAAAATTTAAAAACATAATAAAATATTTAAAAATAATATAGTAAAATTATGTGATCTTCTAATTTACTCAGTTATTAATATCCTCAAAATGAACATTTTAATTCCTATTTTCACCATACTTTTTGAATTTGGCATGGTGAAAAATTCCTAGCTAAGGATGTCGTTAGGTCACCTATTAAACTATTTCCTCTTCATTAATTTGACGTGATGGCATGTTGAATTATATAAATGCTGCTTTGCAATGTAAACTTTACTCTTCTGAAGCATGAAATAAAGTCATCAAATAATTATTTTTTCTAGGATTATGCTTACTCAGAAAACTATAATTTTAATTCTTCTGGGTAAAGAAGAAAAGAGTGGAATATAAATGAGAGCAATATTCTTGTTATTGAAGTAGATTATTTTAAGAAATGAATTCAAATTCTTATTAAATGGCATTGACCAATGCGATAACTGTCGTATTACTAACAAAATAGTTGATTTCTGTCTCAATGTTTTCTGAAATTTAAATTTTACAAATAATATCATATTAATTTAATTCATAAACTGCTTTTTGTAATGGAGTCGAATGGCGAATTTGCTATAAGCTTTAAAAGATAATTTTATAATACATAATTGAATTGAATGGTAGAAAAAAATACATGTACAAACTGTATTAAATATGATACTATTTTAAATTTTTTAGTTTAAAATGTACTTAGATACCAAAGTACTTACTAATGTTAGATGTCATTTAATACCCTTACCATGGAGGAAATAGAATAAAGCATGTAGTTTAAAGATATGTATTTATAATCCCTAAATCAAAATGGAGAAATATATAGCAAAATTCCATGTGCCAAGTAAAATTCAAATCCCTGGCTTACATGGTTCCCACCAGCATGACAATCATACTTCCCAACTGTGTGTATTGATCTGGATTTCAAAGACTGAGGCAGCCTGAGAATCAGAGCCACTGAAGCTCTATAATATTCTTTTAAACTGTGTGATTATCTGAGAAGAAATAATGAGAAACATAAGGAATTATGCAGTCAAATATCAACGGAGCACAGTTTTGAATTTAATATCTTATGTTTATTTTTCTTGAGGTTATTTTCTTAATTATGGTTGCCCTTTTCCTCAAACATATAAAAATAATAAACTGTTTTGTCATACAATACAGTTCTTTCTGGTCATCTTTTTCATTTTTATGGTAATGAGCATAAGGATCAAAAATATTCTAAATGAAATCAAATGATGTATTGAGTTATCTGAAATGGAATGATTCAGTTTGATGTAGTTGATAAAGCATGGCATACTACAGATACAGATGCTGAATTAATTATAATATGCTGCCTAATATACTTAATGGGCAGTCTTAGGTAATTTACATAGATTTTCTCCCATCTCTCTCTTGTTTTCTTTTTCCCTTTCTTTTTTCTCTTTCATTTTAAATTACATATCTTTTTTTTTTTTTTTTTTTTTTTTAGTCTTTTTGAGACAGGGTCTCCCTGTAGCTCCAGCTGCCTGGAATTCACTCTGCAGATCAGGCTGGCCTCAAACTCATAGAGGATCTGCCTGCCTCTGCCTCCTGAGTGCTGGGATTAAAGGCCTGTGCCAGCACGTCCAGCCAACTTTCTTCTTTTTTAAAAATAGAGAAATCTTTGCTTTTATGTTATTCCAAGTACCAAGTAGTGTTACAACTTCTACAGACATTATGTAATATTAAAAATATCCTGGACTGGAGAGATGGCTCTGTGGTGAGAGTACTGGCTGCTCTTGCAGAGGATCCGAGTTTGAGTCTCAGCACCCACATGTTCACTAGTAACCATCTGTGACTGCAGTTCTAGGGCATCCGACAACCTCTTCTGACCTCCACAGGCACTGCACAGCAGGAGTGTACTTACCTACATGTAGGCAATACCCTCACATAAAATAAAAACGTATAAAATGAATAAAGTATTTTAAAAAATAAAAATATCTGAGTCCTCAAATGTCTACCATTTACCTTTACTAATCTTTTCATACCTCTTTCATCTTCTATGAGTTCAACAATTTTAGCTACTACATATGAGTGAGATAATGCAATATCTGGCTGTCTAAACCTTATCTTTATATTAGTTCATTTAACACAATTATTTCCATTCCCATCATGTTGTCTAAAACAGAGAATTTAATTTTTTAAAAATATCTGAACAATATTCTATTGTGCACATGTTACAAGGGAATCCAGTGTTCCCTTTCAGGTTCTTAGTCTCATTAATAAATGGATTTTAAAATGAACTTGGATGCTTGAAGACAATTTATTAGAGTTTGAGAGAAAAGATCAGGACAGACAAACTGTAATCCCAGAAACAGCCATGAGGAGGGGAATGGAGAAAAGTCATGCTTTTTAAGTGAAATAACAAAAAATAAAGTCCAGAGTGCCAAGGAAAGCATTCATAGACTTTTGAATAGTATGTAAAAAG
Source organism: Nannospalax galili (assembly GCF_000622305.1). Classification (NCBI taxonomy): domain Eukaryota; kingdom Metazoa; phylum Chordata; class Mammalia; order Rodentia; family Spalacidae; genus Nannospalax; species Nannospalax galili. Next base: position 1,601,278 of record NW_008355363.1, on the reverse strand, counting down.
TGATAAAAAAGAAGGAAAAAAAAAAACATGCCTACTGGTAAACTGGGGACTGAGTTCGGAGAGCTCCTGATTCCAAGCTGGTGTGTCCCAGACACACAGTTTTAGAAATGGATCTCTGAGGGAGTATAGGGAGTTGGATGTGGATCTGCGAAGAGAAGAGGGAAGGAATTTGAGTATGTTCAAAATACATTGCATTTAATTCTTGAAGAATCAATAAAAATACTAACAAAAAAAGATAGTCAAAAACATTGGAGAATGGAAGTGGGCTTGTGAGCTGAGGGGGAAAAGTCACCAAAAGCACTGGCACATAGCTCTCATACGATTTATTTACATATCTTCTATGCCTCATTTTTTAAATTAAGTAGTTAATTAATTAATTTTTATGTGTAATTTTTATGTATGTTTTGCTGGCATGTATGTAAGTGCATCCATGTTGTGCCAAATCCATGGAGGCAAGAAGAGGCTGGTGGGTCCTTAGGAACTGGAGTTGCCTTAGAGACAAATGTTAACTGAGATGTGGGTGCTGGGAATCGAACCCAGGTCCTCTGGAGGAGCAGGCAGTGCTCTTAACCACTGAGCCATCTCTCCAACACCCATATCTCTTATTTATATATCAGGGGTTTTTATCATGCATACTCAGTTCCATTGTTAAAGACCAGATTAAGAAGAGCTCCCAGTGTTCTCTTTCAACTGGTTTTTTGCATATATTAATCGTAATGTTTAAGTCTCCAGTTCCTGTTCTCCTGCACAGGTATTAACATTTTCTTTACCCATTCACCCATTTATAGACACTCAGGAGTTTTTCATAATTTGGCTACTGAGAAAATGTCTGCCATGAACATGAGGATGCAGAAGTCTGACATTCTGATGTCACCTCATTTGGGTACAAACCCAAGAATGTAAATATTGGAACTTAGGCTTGTGTAGTTCTGTAGTTCTTTCAAGAATCTCCATTCTGTTTTTCCATAATGTTGGGAATAACTTATATTCCCAGTATTAGTGTTTAAGGATTGCCTTTTCTCTACATTCTCACTTTTGCTTATTAGCTGTTGTCTTTTTGCTGATAGCAGTCTAGTGTGAGGGAGAAGTTCACCAAAGTTTCGATTTCCTTTTCCCTGATTATTAGGAATGTGAAGTATTTTCCAATAAATTCATTAGACATTTGTGTCTTTTGTTTCTAAGAAATTCATACTTGGGTCTGTTACCCATTTTAAATAAGATTACCATTTTTTGTTATTAATTAAAATTCACTATATATTCCAGATATTGACCTATGTCAGATGCATAGTTTGAAGACATTTCCTTTCATTCTGTGGACTACATCCTCCCTGATTATTTCCTTTGCTTGTTTAGTGTGATGAATTCTAAGCTATCTATTTTTGCTTTTTATAAAAATTTTTGCTAAGCTTTTCTGCTATTTTCTTTTCTTTTTTTGTTGATTCCATTTGTTCTTTGACAATTTCATACATGTATACCGTGCATCTTTTACCCTCACTTCCAACTCTCTCTTATCTCCTGCCAATCCCTGTCATCCACACTTCCTCTCTAGACATTTCTTTCCCACATTCATGTCTTTTTGCTTTATGGCCTGATTATTTTTAACACAGATCATCTGTGTGGCTATAAGCCTGGAAGGATCTATTGGAGCCTGATGGGCTCACTATTCAGTTCACAACTAAACGCAATGACTGCTCTTCTTCCAGAACCCATCAGTAACCAATTACACCGAGCACACAGGGGTAGGGGCCCATGAGCTCCTCCCTCATTAATGGCTGTCTGTTGGCAGGTCTAGTCTTATGTAGGCTCAGGGCATGCAACCAGTGAATTAATTGGAACAATGTCTGTGTCATGCCCAGAAGGTGGCATTTTACTACACTTTTCCCTGTCTTCCGGCTCTTACATTTTTTCTATTCCCTCTTTTGTAATGTTCATTGAGTCTTAAAGGGCTTGGTGTAAATGGACTCTTTAGGTCTGAGCAGTGAACCATCACTTATTTCTTCAACTTGAGCAGCCATTAATCTCTGAATCCACTGTGGTCTGCTACAAAAGAGAGATTTCTCTGATTAAAGCTGAGAGTAGAATTTCTTTATGGGTATAAACAAAATTATGTGGAAGGATTGTTTTCACCACGATAGTTTAGCTGAACAAAAGTACTAAACTCCCCTGTAGGAGTACTGGGCCTAAAGACAATCTGAGACCCTTTTGATTTCTTATCCCCCCAATTCCTTGCCCCTGCCAATGTCTTCAAGTATTTCCTTTATGCTTTGTTCTATCAGTTTCACAATTTCAAGTATTTGCTTTTAATTTTGAATTGATTTTTTATGATTAAAGACACATTCTATTTTCTCTTCTCTCCAAGTAGGTATACAGTTTTTCCTGTACTACTTATCAAAGAAACTCTCCTTTGTCAACATCTATTCAAAGGATCAATTTAGAGGTTTAATTCTAGGATTACTATTTTTGGGCTTTGGTCTACACATCTGTTTTTGTGTCAGTTTCATGCTTTTGTTTTAACTTACTATAACCTTTTGGAATATGTGGAAGGAAAGTATTACAATTATCCCTTTTTGGTTAACTACTCATGACTACTTTGACTATTCATGGTATTGTGTCTGAATGCATGGGCATGGCTGTTTCTTTATACATTTAAGGACTGTATTTTCTTAGCTAGTTTATTCATAAGCAGAATGTACTAATATCACTCAGTACCTTTCAGGAATACGTCTTCAGAGTCCAAAGGTATATAAATGGCATTTATTACTGTTATTTTTTTCTTTGCAATATTTGAATCTGTCATAAAAACTCTGAATATTTGAACTTCTTATGTATGCAAAAGAATTCTTTAATTTTTTTTTACAATTTTAACAAATTGTAATTTGTTAGTGGTGCAGATAGATCATATGATTGAAATCATAACAGTTTATCCCATCACAGCATCCTTTTGCCTCTCTGTCTTGAAATTCAAATACACCCACAGTTTAATGAATTCACTTTCTAAGACAGCAGCCTCTGAAGAATATTTGTTGATAATTCTCTATAAAAATTCTTGCAAACAT
>NW_008355363.1:1588647-1598080 GCF_000622305.1 Nannospalax galili | reverse complement strand
TATATGGATTTCGAGAGAGTAGAATGCTGTGTAATGTAAAATTCTCCAGGCAAAATGTTTAAGTAGTTTCTCTCCGCATTCTTAGACATATGGTCACTTCCACCATTTTGGTTTCCAGAATCTTGTGCTTCCTCCAACTTGCTCCTGCTCTGGGTTCTCGCATGCAGCGCCACCTGCTGGACAACCTCCAACTACTCTCTTGGCAAACTGGCAAAATCTCTTTTAATACCATTGTATGAATTAATCTGACTATCTACGAGTAATGTATGTATATACATACATTTCAAACATCACAACTTTGTCACATATATACACAAGTGTTATATGTCAATCAAAAAATAAAATAAGTAAGTTAGCATGTCAATGACAGAACTTTTAACATTTGAATTAAATCACATTCTAATAAAACGATAGATAAAATGAATGAAATAAAATTGCAATGCTTATACAAATTGCCAAATGTTGATTAAGAAAAAATTGCACTTAATTTTGTATCGAATGATATATTTTTTTAAAAGACTGTAGACCCCATCCAAAAATGATATATTTTTCCATGCGATTATGACTATAAAGTTAATTTGTATTTCATAATAATGACATATGGAAGTCCTATAGACACGCTGTAAACATAATCTGAACTATCTTCCTGAGAAAGAAGTTGTGGTAAAATGACACATTAGAAAATTGAAGCAATGATATCAGGTAACTTGCTCATTCTCTGAACTAAGCCAGGGATGGTACTGAATGGATATTTCCATAAACTGAATAATGCATCTTAAACTGACACTGTTGTGAGTTAAATCATTAATTTTTTATCTCTAAAACCTTTTTTAAATATAAAAGTTGTGCTGGATTTGGAGATAGTACCATAATATCAAGGTAAAATAACAATAAAGCCAAGCTGATAGACACCTTTATGTAAAACACATAAGGCAATAATTGACCTTTATACTTAATTTTACTATTTAGCTTTGTTGATTTATATTTTCTGTCTCTTTTTTCTTAGCCTGGAGCATAACAAGAAATGGAAAGCCATACTAAAAAGGGAATAATAACTCAAACATATGGAAAACACATTTATATTCTGCAATATTAAGACCACCCATCTAAAATGATGGAGAGTGTTTGGAAGCAGGAATGAGCTAGTGTTTATGAGTGAAGGCCACAGTGTCCTAATGTGCAAACCAGACCCATCCCACAGGGGGACATATTTCATGAAAATGTTCCTTTCAAACCTGGCATTCTGTCTTTCAGGGAAGGTTTCCAGTGAAAACATTTGCTAGGTGTCAGGAGAAAATAAAAAACAATCTGTCAGTTTATTGCCTTTAGCACTGAACAAAGAAAAAAACCCACAGCTGGAAGTCTTGGATGGATTCGGTCACATGGCTGCTAGGAGTGAGGAGACTCAGTTTCCAGAGAGAAAAAGAGACAGAGACTGTGAGAGTAAGCATGCTGCTTCCATCCTTCTCTGTAATGTCCTCTGGGTATGAACTGAAGCAGCAGCTGTTAAAACTGTTGCTCCATTCTCTAACTTTTTCCCAACCTGCTCTGCTTGTTCCAGTAAACACAAACCTCAGAAGCAGTGACTTGCTGTGTGACCTCAGGAGGCCAGATTTCAGCTTAAACAATGCAGGCAGTGACACAGGTGGCACACCCTGCGGGGTTTTCAGAATTCCCTCTTTTACAGTTTTTGAAATTCCATTGGGGATGGATATTACTTTTCTTTGTAAAAATCATTTTCCTGACAGGGAAGGATAACCCATTAAATGTATTTTCAAAGCAAATTGTTAACAATAATAAAGTTGTATTTTATACTGACAAGAGAATCCTGGAGAGATATAAAGCTGGAAGGCTGAGAGAGGAAATTATATAGATCAGAGGGAGCACTGGACAGAGCCAGGGCAGAAATGGCAATCAAAAGAAAACAAAGACTACCAAAGACAAATTGTATCAACGATCTAATTTTGCTAGAAGCCTTCCTGCCTTTCCTACAAGTCAAGGACACATGTACTAAATGGACAGAAAGTAAACATCCCAACAGTTCTCTGGAATAGTAGAGCAATAGTCTGACTAAAACCTTTGCATAGCACTTTGAATTACAATCACAAGTGGATTTACTGGCAGGTCAGGAAGTCACATTTAATTTTGTGATTTATTTGCTCATTTTTGATATTGCACACTCTAAACAAAATATGCATGTGCTCATTCTGATAACCATGAGTAAGGTTAGACATATGTTCATTGGCTATTTATTCAACATCAAATTCTTTGGAAAAATCTTCCCATAACTAATTTTTCCTTAATTTTCTATGGGTTCAAGGCATATTAATTTATGTTTATGTAATGATTACAAATTATGGGAAATGGAGAGATGGTTCAGCAGATAACAGCAGTGGCTGCTGTTGCAGAGAACCTGGATTCAGTTCTCAGCACCCATATACCCATATGGCAGCTAATAACTATCTGTAATTCCAGTTCCAAAGATTCCAACAACTTCTGCCCTCCGTGGGCATTGTACATATGTGATGTACTTAAGTACATGCAGGTAAAACACTAGTACACATAAAATATGGAATAAATGAATCTTTTTTTTAAATTATGAAGTGAAAAAATATTCTCATAGTATGCAAGCATCATTCAGAATTTCATTCCAATAGAAATAATGTATTTTGTTTTCAGTTTCCTAGGAAGCCTGTACATTATTACCTGTTTAGTAATGATGGAAGACAAACTGCAGAGTTCAGAACTCAGTATCTTTATAGAAGCCAGTAGCTATTCAGAACTTATTGCTGGAACCTGAACTTAGAACTGTAATCAACTCTACAGATTTCAATTTGCTACCTTTAAGTCCTAGAAACAGTAGCCTTATGAAAGTGAACTTTCATTATCAGTATGAGAGTCTGACAACCTTTTGAAATATTGCCACAGAAAAATATCCAGCCGTTCCCAGAACAGGGAATATCTCAGAATGATTCAATATTTCATACAGTATTCACTTTAAGAGAGGCTTGAATTTTTCTTTCTAATGCAAACGATTGCTTGTAATATTATATTCCTCTATTTAAATCCTGTTACATTGACAATTAATGTTAAACAGATGAACATGTATTCTATATTCAAAACAATTAAAGTTCTTCACCGTCATATAATTCTCATTTCCCCTGTGAATATTAAATGATAAAAAAGAATTAAGGTTAAATTCAGTGATATAGTTTACATGAAAATATTAAGTACAAATATTAAGTTATAAGAGTAAATTAGTTTTACAAGCAGAAATTAATTATCAATAATTAAAATAATTATACTTTCAGGTATTATTTCTATAAATACAGCATCGAGCAGAAATCACTGATTTAAATTCTACAATGTACCTTTGATTATGAATATTTTTGAGTAACTACTCTACATTATATATATGTTTTTCCAGATACAATTTTATTTACTTCACTTCAAAACTAATAACTATCAGACATCTTCAGAAAATTAGTAAATTCTATATAATTCCTTGGTATGCATAAATTAAATATCTCCCTTAATCTTCAGGAGGCAGTTGAGGATAGATAGATATAGAGATACAACCATAATTGATGGTAGATTGATACACACATACATATATGAATAATATATAATATATAGATTCATAAATACATAGACACATTGAAAATTAAGAGGTAGTGTATATGAATAATATATATAAACAATGGCTGCACCACACTGGAGAGGCTAAGAATCCAGTAGTCGCTCAGTCCACAAAGTAGTCCCAATCTGGCGCTGAAGGTCTGATGAATTCCAAAAGTTCGGCTAGTCTTCAGTCTACAGCAGCAAGATGAATTCACCAGCGAGAGAGACGGCAAGAGACAAAAAGCAAGCACTCACCTCTGCCATGGCCTTTTATACGGGCTGTCATCAGAAGGTAACACCCATATTTAGGGTGTGTCTTCCAGGTTCGGATGATCCAATCAAGAAGATCTCTCTCATTTCAGTTAATCCCAGATCCAGTCAAGTTGACACCCATGATTAGCCATCACAGGTAGGGAGCTTTAAATTATTCTCAATTAAACATTGAAACATCTGGATGCTTATCACAGCTAATAATTTTTATTGTGAGCCTAATCATAGACACTTACCAAGCTTCGTTAAAGTAATAAGGTACAGACTGGAGAGAAGGTTCAGGGGTTGAGTGTACTTGCTCTTCCAGAAAATCCAAGTGCAGTTCAGTTATGGGTGGCTTACAACCACCTGTAACTCCAGCTCTAGGGTATCCACAGCTTTCTTCTATCACTGTGTGTGCCTATATAATGACACTCACACTCATACACACACACACACACACACACACACACGTATAAAAAATTCTTTATAAAAAGAAATAAGGTTGGTTGTGGCTGGAGAAAGCAACAGCACTTGAAAGCATTTACTGCTCTTACGGAGGACTCAGATTTGGCTCCCAAAACTCAAATGGTGGTTAACAACCATCTGTAACTCCAGATCCAGGGGCTCGGATGTCCTTATCTTACTTTATAGGAACTGCATGACTATATTTGATAAAAATAAACAAGGTTGGGGTTATCCAAAAGAAAACTGGAATGGGAGAATTTTTCTAGTTTTATTTTTTATTGAGCTTTTGTAATTTTATACAACAGTTCTTAATAAAGTTTAGACCCCCTCTCTTATTAATACCCACCATCTCCCCACCAGACCTCATGTATTCTGCCATCAAGTTAAGTTCTATCCTGGTAAGCATTTGTACCCAGATGTCCTTCAGTGTAAATTTGTCCACTGGAGTCTAGTTAGTCCATCTAGAGATCATATTTAAGGCATACTGTCCCTCACCCAGTAGCCATCAGTCTCCAATAGTTCTCAGTCTAAGGCCGGCCCACCACCCATTTTTTTCCTCCCTTTGAGCCCTTGTTTAATTGAGATAGCATGGACCCTGCGTTCAATGCCACCATTGCCAGAAGTTCACATGTGTGAGCTTCCAGTGACCTGAAAGCTTCTGTTTCTGTGTGTTCATGGACCAGTCCTGGCTCTTACAATCTTTCCATACTCTCTTCCACAATGATCCCTGAACCCTGGGTGGATGAGGTTCAATATAGGAGTCCTTTCCAAGGATATACACTCTTCAGTCTCTTATTCTTTAAAACTTGAGCAGTTGTTACCTTCTGTGTGTATCACACTCTGTTATATAAGGAAGCTTTACTGGTGGGAGTTGAGGGATGCATTAGTTTTCTCTCTACCCCTTCTTCCACTATTTTTCCTGAGCCTTAAGTGTAAAGGTTCAACTGTAGATGTTTCACCTAGCACTGGGCATCTCTCAGACATATATTCTCTGTGTCTGAATGGCGGTGGAATTCTGAAGTACCCTCTATCTGTTGCAAAAGAAACTTCTTTAATGAATGATATATGGTATTCTTGTCCATAAATATAACGATCCATATTTAGCGTATGGTAAGAAATTTCATTTGTCTAAAGATATGAAAGATATAGGATTTTCGCTAGGATCTCTGTTCTCTCCTATCATGTGTATTTGGCTGAGTTTAGGGTTCCACCTATGAATTCACTCCCATTGAGAGAGCTGAAAGTCCAATTAGATAGCTGTTGATTGAACCTCGGATAGTAGTGCCACTACTGCACTAATAGAGGTAGTTTTTCATACCAGTTGTTATGTTTTTGAGGCTTTAGGGCTGGGATGAACAACCAATTGTTTTTCTCCCTTGGGAGTTTGAATATTATCTAGCATTATGATCAGTTAACATTAGGTAGAAGGCTAGAAGGCTTCTAGGTCAGTTTCTGCTCCGTTGTTTCAAATCATGTGTCCAAAGTATGTCCTGTCTTCAGCAGTAGAGTCTTATCTCTTATTTGCTAGTTCCAGGAGATAACCAAGAGGTGTGGCAATTACCTGTATTATTTTGGGAGTCTCCTGGACCACTCTCACTAAACACTCAAAGGGAGTTCTCTTCTGTCTGGCATTATGTTCCTTGCCAAGCAGTTCCAAGGTATAGATATGCACTAATGTTTAGCTATTGTATGTGCATTTCCCATGGAGTTTTGGGGGCATCTCATTTCCCTCTGGGTTTCCTAGCTCCTCAAGATTCATTCATCTCTATTCATTTTCCTCCCATCTCACTTCCTTCCTCCCTCCCTAGTTTCAGTGCCTCTATTATCCCCACCCTCCCCCATAACACCTGCCTTCCACCATCTCCCCCTCCTGAATTCCCTCGTCCTCCTACAGTGTGGCCCCTTGTATGTCCCTCCCTACTCTCCACCCTGTGAAACACTTCCACTTTCCCCACCTCCCCACTGGTAATATCTGTTCCCTGATATCCCTTATTTTGGGTTCTTTCTTTTCCTTTACCTCCGTGTATCCTTTGGGAATGGGAGAATATTTGACTACCAATTGCACATGTATTTTTCAAAATCTAATTTTTTTTCTTCTGTTCTTTTTTATCTTATTTTTAATTGAATTATTGTGATCTTCATACACTACAACTTGAAGCTATTCAAATTTCCTCCCCTATCCCCACCTCTCTTTATTGCTCCTGTCCAATTTAATGTACTATATAATATACACATATATAATAAGGCCTGTAGAGTCTAATTTGTGTCTTCAAATCTGCTTCAGTGTGAGCCCATTCACTGGGGCCTGGTTAACCTAGCAAGAGTCCCATGCTTGACAGAGACTATCTCTGCCCCTCCCAGCAACTTTCTGTTGCCACAATTTCCTTAGGTAGGGTTGGAGCTTCTGAAACACTTCCTCCTCTCTATGTGGGGATGTTTGTCTTGTTTGAGCTTGAATGGTACTTTTGCATGCTGTTGCCATTGCTGTGAATTCATATGATTAACTGATGTAAAACTGTTTTCTTGTGGACATCAACCATCTCTGGCTCTTACAATCTTTCCACCTTCTCTTCTGAAATGATCCCTGAGATTTGGGCATGGGAGTAGTTTGATATAGGTTTCCTATTCAGGGATAAATGCTTTCTAGCCTCTTGTTCTCTGTGGGTTGACCAGTTGTGGGTTTTTCTGTTAATCACCCTCTATTCCATAAGGAACCTTCTCTGGTGAGACTTGAGACAGAAGCATTAATCTATGAGTATAATGATAAGTCACTCTCCCCTATGACTTATGACCTGTTTTGCCTCATGTTCCTAAGCCTGATATCAACGTCAGGTTTGGGCTCCTTCCTAGGAAGTGGAATTTTAATCAAATTAAAGAGTAGTTGATTAATCCCATAAATTTTGTGCCACTATTGCACTGGTGGGCATATTTTGCCAGGCCAGTTCTTATTGTAACACAGGATTCACAGCTGAGAAAGGATGATGGTGATTTTTTACCTTCCAGTAGCTTGTGCAACACCTTTTTGAACTATGAATACTTGCCAGTATTGATGAGGTTCTGAAGTCAGCACTAGCTTAATTTCACCTTGTTTGTTCTACAGTTCATATATGCAGTGCCTTTACCAATAGTCTTACCATGCAGTTCTAGTAAGTAATTAATATTTATTTAGTAGGTGAAATAAATGGTTTGTAAATATTTTCTTGTACTATAGCCATGTAGAGTTTTGGCATGTAAGAAAATAATCAGACATGTAGTTCGTAAACTCTGGTTAAAGCTTCAAGTGTAAGCCTAAAGTGGTGGCTTCATTCCCAAAACAATCATAGAAACCCTCATTCCTGTGAATCATTTAATTGTGGTTATTTTCAGGCATCAAACTTATTTTAAGATGATTAACCCAAGAATTTTACAAAGAAAGAAACCTTAGCACACAAACCAAATTCCCCTGAGACTATCACCATTTATGGCTTTAAAACACTCACCCTCATGTCCTATTATACACATGTTAATAACTCACCTGTTCTCAGGTAGAGACACATGGTAGAATACTAGTACCTTTGCACAGCTCTTCCAATGAGAGAAGTTGGATCAAAAGAGTAAGTATCCAAGATACAGAATATTGTCATAGTAACAAAACAGATAAGAAACTGACTATATTCCTATGTGAGTATGTTAGAATTCAGCTCATTATCAACAATGATATATCATTATCATTTGATGGGTCGCATTCCTATGGAGTCCAATAGCACTCATAGATCTTATTTTTAAGTTTACTTAATTGTGTCATAGGAATAGTATGAACTTTGCCTAGCACACTGGACATCTGTGCTAAGGATCTCAGATTAGGATTTACCATAAATTCTGTGTGACTTCTTTTCTTACAAATGATACTTCTATTACATTAAAATATAGTATACCATGCGACATAAACATAAATGGCCTGCTCTCTGCGTCCCGGGACCTGCACCACCGGCTAACTCTCCTAGCCTGCACTCCTATCCTCAGGCCTCTTCGGGTAAGTCTATAGTGCAGCCCTCCGCACCTTAACTCCCCAAACCACATTCACCCTTCCATCTCCCCCGCTGTTCGCTACTCCCAGTTTGGGACCTGCGCCATTCCTAGTCTTGGAGCCCCAGACACCTGGGGAACCTATACTGCTTCCTGATCCTTCTCACCCAGACCAAATTAGTGCCGTTCTTGGGCCCCAAGAGCACCGCTTCTGGTCCTGGCCCCGCCCTTACCTCTCTCTGCGTCCAGGGACCTGCACCACTGGCTAACTCTCCTAGCCTGCACTCCTATCCTCAGGCCTCTTGGGGAAAGTCTATAGCACAGCCCTCCGCACCTTGACTCCCCAAGCCACATTCACCCTTCCATCTCCCCTGCTGTTCAATACTCCTAGTTTGGGACCAGCGCGATCCCTAGACGTGGAGCCCCAGACACCGGAGGAACCAATACTGCTTCCTGACCCTTCTCACCCAGACCAACTTAGTGCCTTTCTTGGGCCCCAGGGACACTGCTTCTGACCTGGCCCTGCCCTCACCTCCCTCTACTTCCCTGGTCCTGCAACACCTGCCAGCCTCTTGCTGGGGCTGACAGCCTCTTTCTGGGGCTCCGAGGCTTACCTTTCCTCTCCCTGATCCTTTGAATCCAGTACAACCCAGCTACTCAATCCACTCCGTGGGAAATCTAGGGGCTTCTTCCCACCCCATCTGCCTTTGCATCCCTGTGTGGCGCGGCCACTGCCGGGGTCTCAGGTCAGTCCAACACCCAAATTCCTGAGGCCAAAATCATTCTTAGAAGATTCTAGACCTAAGGAGAAACTCTGAAAACTTCTGACCCACATTGGAATTGGGCCACCGCGGAACTCCTGAAAACAAAATCAATCCGGCCATGCCAATATAAAACCAAAAGAGAAAACAAGAAGCTTAGATGAACCAGCACTTCATATCCAAAAAGTAAACCACAAAGACACATAAAGTTCAAAAAAAAGAAGCAGAAATAAACTTGAAGGCCCGAGTATCACACAAGAGTCAGAAACTACAAAAGGAATTCACATGTCAAAATCACAGAGAAAAAATAATAACATGAAAAACCAAAA
>NW_008355363.1:1588210-1588546 GCF_000622305.1 Nannospalax galili | reverse complement strand
ATAAATGAATTCAGTGAATTTAAGGAACACACAAATAAAGAAATCAAAGAACTGAAGGAAGATAGGGATAAACTTCTGAAAGAATTCAGAAAAGGGCTGGAAATATTGAAGAATCCTCAGGCTGAAATGAAGAAGGAAGTGAAGCACTCAGTAAGCTAATTAAAACAGACAGGAGAAAGGATCACCAATAGGATGAATGAAATGGAAAACAGAGTATCAAGGTAGGAAGATAAAGTGGACGAACTGGACCACTCAAACAAAGATTATGAAAAAATTAAGAAATCACAAGAATGGAATATGCAGGAATTGTGTGACACCATAAAAAGACCAAACTTA
>NW_008355363.1:1586894-1587691 GCF_000622305.1 Nannospalax galili | reverse complement strand
AGTGAATTTAAGGAACACAAAAAGAAATCAAAGAACTTAAGGAAGATAGGGATAAACTTCTGAATGAATTAACAAAAGAGCTAGAAATATTGAAGAATACTCAGGCCGAAATGAAGACAGAAGTGAAACACTCAGTAAACCAATTAGAAATGACAGGAGAAAGCCTCACCAAGGATGAATGAAATGGAAAACAGAATATCAAGACTGGAAGATAAAGTGGGTAAACTAGACCACTCAACCAAAGATTATGAAAAATTTAAGAAATCACAAGAATGGAATATCCAGGAATTGTGTGACACCATAAAAAGACCAAACTTACAACTCATAGGCATACAGGAAGGAGAAGAATCCCAAGATAAAGATAATGGCATAGACCACATCTTCAACAGGATTGTAGAAAAAAAAATTTCCAAAAAAAAAAAAAAAAAAAAAAATATAAAAAAAAAAACAAAAAAAAAAAAAAAAAGGGGGCTATTTCCTTTTGATCAAAAGAACAATCAATCAAGAAGATATTACAATCATGAACATATATTCACCAAACTCTGGTGCACCCAACTTCATAGAAAAAAATACTACAGGACTTCAAGACCCAAATGAATACCAACTCATTAATAGTAGGGGACTTCAATACGTTACTATCTCCATTAGATAGGTCAACAGGCCAGAGACATAACAGAGAGACATCTGAATTAAACAAAACCATATATCAAATGGACTTAACAGATATCTACCGAGTATTCCACCCAAACACCAAAGACATACTTTCTACTCAGCACCCCATGGAACTTTCTCCAAAA
>NW_008355363.1:1584751-1585300 GCF_000622305.1 Nannospalax galili | reverse complement strand
ATTGAAGAAGACATCAGAAGATGGAAAGACCTCCCATGCTCATGGATTGGAAGAATTAATATTGTGAAAATGTCCATCCTACCAAAAGCCATTTATAGATGCAATGCAATGCCAATCAAAATCCCCATGACATTTTTCACAGAATTGGAGAAATCTACCCTAAGATTCATATGGCAGCACAAGAGACCCCAGATAACCAAATCAACCCTGAGAACTAAGAGCAATGCTGGGGGGATTACTATACCAGATTTTAAGCTGTACTACAGAGCTATAGTCATAAAAACAATATGGTACTGGCACAAAAATAGACCCATAGACCAATGGAACAAAATTGAAGACCCAAATATGAGTAATTCCAATTTTAGCCACCTGATATTTGACAAAGGGGCCAAGAACATTAACTGGAGGAAAGACACCATGTACAGTAAATGGTGCTGGCAAACCTAGATTTCCACTTGTAGAAGAATGAAACTAAAACCCTATCTTTCACCCTGCACAAAAGTCAATTCCAAATGGCTCAAAGACCTCAATGTAAAGCCTGAAACTCTG
>NW_008355363.1:1584013-1584660 GCF_000622305.1 Nannospalax galili | reverse complement strand
AGCCCAGGAAACAAGGGCAAGAATTAACATGTGGGACCTCATTAAACTAAAAAGCTTCTGTACATCAAAGGAGACAACCAAGGAAAACAAACAGAAAACCCAAAGAATGGGAAAAAATCTTCACTAGCGACAAATCTGATAGAGGTTTAATTACCAGATTATATAACGAACTTAAAAAGCAGAGAACCAAGGCAAGAAGCAACCCAATTGAAAGATGGGCTAAGGAGCTGAACAGAAAGTTTACAAAAGAAGAAGTAAAGATGGCTATGAAACATCTCAAAAGATGTTCAACATCACTAATAATCAGGGAAATGCAAATTAAAACCACTTTAAGATTTCACCTTACCCCAGTCAGACTGGCTAAGATCAAGAAAACAAATGATACCAAAGGTTGGAGGGGATGTGTGGAAAGGGGAACACTCATCCACTGCCGGTGGGGTTGCAAACTGGTTCAGCCCCTATGGAAAGCAGTGTGGAGAACTCTTAAAAAACTACAAATGAACCTACCATTTGACCTAGTTATACCACTCCTTGGCATATACCCAAAGAACTCGCCCTATTGCAGAGACACTTGTACATCCATGTTTGTTGCTACTCTTTTCACAATAGCTAAGAGATGGAAGCAACCTAAGTGTCCCTCAATTGAT
>NW_008355363.1:1560382-1583442 GCF_000622305.1 Nannospalax galili | reverse complement strand
AACAGAGGTAGGATCATAGGAGCAAGGGTATTAGTAAGGAAGAAAGGGGGGGAAGTGGGGATACCTTAAGTGGGAAAACCATGATAGAGGGGGGAGGCGATACAAGAGAGAAACAATGTCTAGCTAGTCACAAAAACCAGAGGGAACCATATTATTCCTACAATCTACTGACAAATTATACATAACAGATCAAGAAATATATCTCTAGATAAGGTTTATTTGAGACCAACTGGTCATTACCCAAGATTTATCTGCAGGACACACAGTAATTAAAAATGTCAGAATGGTGGAACTAACCTTCTTGGATGTTTAACAGACATACCTTGAGATCTATACTAATTGTGTCAAAGGGATACAAAGGACACTTTTTGCTCCCTGCCCTCCTAGGGCAATAGGTTCCCAGGGACCATGAGCATCTCACAAAATGTCGTGTAATGGTGGTGGGTCATCTGACCTCTTGATCAAGAAGGCCAAGGTGACCCCACCAGTTGGACTTGAACCAGTGTCCAGTCTATGAAGAGGAGGGTCAACACGGAGGAATCATTTCCTCCATGCTTCCAAGAGAAGCCAACAATGGTCGAGCAGGAACTTTGACTTATCTTCACATAGATGGAACTGGTAAAAGAAAGGAGCCAGGGACTCCTCCCAAGCCCATGGGACCCCTGAGGAACAGATCCTCAAACGACCTCAAGAATAAAAACAAATCAGTTTATCTGGTCCAATGGTATGTCTTTAAACACCCAAAAGGGAAGTATAACCAAAGATTAAAGGGGCCAACATAATATCATAAGAGCATGCATATATATAACTAAAAGTTACTTGACAATCAGCAAAGCCAGACAGGCGACACCTTCCGTCAAGATGTTGGCTAGGATAGATAAAGGCTCTTCCAGACACTAACCCAACATACTACAGGAAAAATGAACAGCAGACCCCAATTCTATCCAAAGGAATACTGACAATGGATTGCCGTAGATGAAGAACAGCTGATCCTCCTGGAACAGGGACCTCTGGCTGACCAGATTTACCAGAAGGGCAGATGGGGGGAATGGATGGGGGTGCTGACAGTACAGTGGACAGTGGCAGGGATAGCAGAGTATGGAGGCTCTAGTGGGAGGGGAAGGCTGTCTACCTGACGAGTTTGTATTCATGCTCAGAGGCCGAGGAGCTCAGACGGTGGGCAACTGTGACCAGTAATAGTCATGTGTATAGAGATTAGAAATGCATGTGAAAACATCTCAATGACAAGAGCCCTGGAATGAATTTTCCTGTATGAAACTGTGTGTTTTGACAATGAAGTGGAGATCTTTTTTAAATGTTGGAACCTCATTTAATTTTATGTCTTATAGAGTTTATAATGAGTAAAAGATTATATAAGCGTAATAATTCATCTGTAAACCTAGAAATGTACAGCCAATTTTGAAAGAGATGTACCCTAGCTCAGAAAAATATTATTGAATATGTTAATGCTGTTGTAATGAAATGCTTCTTTTAATTAAAAAAATAAATAAATAAATAAAAACCATAAATGGCCTTGTTTTGCAGTAAGGGCAATGTTCATTTCACTTCTGGTGGGATTGCAAACTTGTGCAACCACTGTCTTAAGCAGTATGGAGAACTTTTAAAATCTAAAAATGAATCTGCTCCTTGACATATACCCAAAATACTCATCCTACTGTAGAGACATTGTACATCCTGCTTGTTGCTGCTGTTTTTATAATAGTTAAGAAATGGAAACAACCTAAATGTCCCTCAAATGAATAATGAAAATGTGATACATTACACAATGGAGTTCTACTAAGTGATAAGGAAAGAATAAATCATGAAATTTACCAGTAAATGGATGGAATTAGAAACTAGTTTTTTATTTTATTATTTTTATTTTTTTATGTGTATGTATGTATTACTTGAATGTAGGTAAGTGCACCATGTCATGCAATGCCCGCGGAAGACAGAAGAGGCTGTCAGATCCCCTGGAACTGGGGCTATGGACAGTTGTTAGTTGCCATGTGGGTACTGGGATTCAAACCCAGGTCTTCTTAAAGAACATTCATTGTTTTTAACCCCTGAGCCTCTCTCCAGTCCTGGAACTAGAAAGTATTATACTAAGTGAAGTAACACAGACTCAGAAAACAAGTGACATATGTTCTCCCTCATTTTCAGATCTTACCACCCATCCCTTATATGTGTGTATATATCCTGATGCAACAGCAGGAGCTAGGAAAATGCAAAGAGAGAGAGAGAGAGAGAGAGAGAGAGAGAGAGAGAGAGAGAGATGTAACAGCAGGAGCTAGGAAAATGGAAAGGAATCATGGAGGGAAAGAGAGAGAAATAGCCTGAGAGAGGGGGATAGTAGGGAACAGATGTTAGAAAGGCTGAAAACAGATGTTAGAAAGGCTGCTGGTGGATAGACAAAATGAGTGAAGGCAAAGGACTCAACCCTCTGACAGAGGAGAGTGAGTCTAACTCTTTAGCAGTGCTTTGTTATACTCTCAAAACTACAGTCACAAGCTTTGTGTTTGTGCAAGAATTCATGAAAGAATTAGTTTCACAAAGAACAAAGCACATTCTACAGGTTTACCTTTAAAGTTAATCAGTAGGCTACAAAGAGTATATTAGTTTCTACACAATCTATACATTTTAACAATTTGCAGGAAGGCTAGTTAACCAGCGGTTATGTGTAACATTAAATAGACATTATATGACTTGCAGTACCATGACTTAGACTTATGTTTTCCTTTGATCTATGACTAAGGCGGCATTCCGCCAAGCCCAATATTCTTGTTTACCAGAAATGTCTGGACTTCATCTCTGACTGTTCTTAACCTCTTCCTTGCTGCCCTCCTTCAAATGGAGGTATTCAGCTGGGGAGGGAGGAGGAAAGGACTTACAAGGAAACATGGGGCTAACTAAAGGTGAAAGATGACACTCAAGAGAGAGGGGAAAATAGGGACAGATATTATCAAGGGGAATGTGGGGATACTTAAACTGAGGAGGAAGGATGGAGGCTAGACAGACAGAGAGAGAGAGACAGAGAGATAGAGACAGAGACAGAGAGAGACAGAGAGAGGAGAGACAGACAGAGAGAGAGAGAGCTGAGGTAAATAAAGCTTAGGTGGTATGGAAAGCCAGAGGGAAATGTATTAACCCCCACCCAAAAATACACATACAATATCTGAACATGAATGCATGTGTATAACTGAAGGTTATATTTCAAGAAACACAGTGCCAAACAGGAGAAACCTCCATTCAACTTGTTGGTTAGAGTAGTTCAAGAGGTTCCCCAAATCACCCAGGCTATTAACAGAGCCCTTGATTGCCTCCCAGAACTGGAACGTAAGACCCTATTTGCTGAAGACAGGATGTACTTCATACAAAGGACTTTTAACAATGGACCTGGAATTCTCCTCTCCCTAGCTCTTGTAGTTCTAGAGGATACTATGCAAACTACCTAGGGAGAAAAAAAAATCAATCAATGGTCCAAACCCAGATGTAAATCCTAGTAACCAAAATGACCAGCACAGAAAACTATCTCTATTGGTGCAGTAGTGGCACTTTTATTTAGGGGGTAAACAACAGCTATCTGATTGGACATAAAGCCCACTCAATGAGAGGAAACCCCTGGGTGGCACTGTGAATATAACCAAATACACAAGTTCCTGAGACTTGCGGGGGATGAGTGTGACATATCGATGTCCTTTTGTGGGTGAACCCTGCACAGTCACTTATTCCATGTCCTGTTGTCACTTGTAAGTTCCTACGTCAACTAGCATCCCCTGCACAGAGAAGATTCTCTGTGAGTCACAATGATCTATGAATATAGAGATCTAGAGGGAAGTTTAATAATATTCCCATTTAGCAGAATAATACAGGTAGACTCATTTCTCGATCCTGTGAGCTCTCCAACCATGGGTACTTTGCCATATTTACAGCACCAGACATGTCTTTCCTCTTATGGAATAGGCCTTAACTTCAACCAGAAAGCAATTGGATACCACCATATCATTTGTGCCACTTTTGCATGCATGGGTATGTCTTTTCACGTGCATCATCATTGTAGTTCAAAGGGTTCATATCCAGGTAAGACTGTTCAGGACCTTTCTCTCACATCCAGATACATTTGTGCTATGAATTCTAGCCAGGTGATAGTAAGCCTTCCAGTCAGTACTGACTTGATTTCTCCATGTACTGTAACTAAAGTATGTGGTGTCTTCATTACAGTTGTCCATCAAGTTCGTGTGGACAACTAAGAGTTTATATTATTTTGGGTGCCTCCTGGACACCCCTGGCCAATAACTCCAGGGGAAGTGGCCCATACTTGGCTCTGGGCTTTTTATTTGATAACCTACTTCTTCATATCATCTGTGTTCTTCTACACCATGTCCCTTAAGATTTTTCTTACTCTTTCCTCAATAATGAACTCAGGGCATCTGTGGTCCTGCTCAAAACATGGATAAGATCAAACCAGTGAGCATTCTAATACAGAGGTGGGAAGGGGACCTGGGAATCCCAACCTGTAAGTGAAGAGCTTTTGACAGTGATAGCTTTAAGTGGAAGGATGTTCAGTTTATGTTGAGTGTAGCACTTTAAGAGTGTCGTCCATCCAGTGGATGGCCTCATATCCATGAGATTATGGGCAGCACAAATTGAACTTGTTGGCTTGTTTTAAAAAAGAAAGAGAACACAAAGTTGGGAATGAGGGAGTGAGGGCTGGATATGAGGAGTTAGGGGAAGGACTGGTGGGTGAGTATGATTAAAATATATTGTATGAACTTCTCAAAGAATTAATAAAAAAGTTATTTTTTAAAAAGTTTGAGTTAAGATGAAGGAAAGGTAAACTACCAACCAGGAAGAAATATTTCTGAATAATGTGTCCTACAAAGGAATATTTTGAATATATGGTATTAAAAACTAACAACTCAAAACTCAATAAAAATTTAATTAGAAAAAAAATTCTATTTTAAATTCTAAGAGATACTGTCAATTCCTTCCTCCAAAGTAAACATTTCTATTCCTTTCACCAAATGCCTACGTGTTGATTCATCTCACCGTATTCAGTAACGTGCATTATAAACTTTTATAATCATTACTGCTTTGAGAGATGAAATACAATATCTCCTTGGTGTTCTTTAATGATATATTTTCATATCTACATAACACTTACAGTGCTAAAATAAATTGCTCATTGCACTAGTTGCAAACATGGAAGGATTATTTTTGTAGTCTAAAAAGTCTTGAATATTCCTAAGAACAAATCATATCATGAAGATCTTAGAGAAATTTTTAAAATTTAACCTCATTTATATTTAAAGTCATTTCCAAAATGTATGTATTTTGCTTTTGTTAGTGTACTATAACAAAATATGAATTTTTAAAAATTATCATAGCTCATGTTAAATTCTGAAGATGAGCATTTTTCACAAGTTATTGCTGTTTTTTTAGCAAAGTTTGTCTGGGTAGCCTATACTATCTGAATACCTTGTAGGTAAAATTTAACATATATTTGTCAGGACCTATATTATGTTATTGCTTTTACTTGATTCATACTGAGTTTGATTCTAATTTAGGGAATATGGATATGTTTTTAATACTGGGCCATATACAACCCCAAACTGAGAATATTTATTTTATATTTTAGCTCTTAAACTCTCATAAAAGTTTGAAAGCCATATACATAAATTTGTTGCTCAGCATTTCATAATTATTTCTAATGTGAACTTTTAGGAGCGATTGGTAAGGGTAAATTCTTGTTAAAGAGACACACATGCATAGATAGAGTACATTCTGTTTATCTAAACAACAGAGAAAGTCTCTAAAATGCATTTCCAAGGTTTCTGAAGCTCTTATTACAACTAAAAGCCCAGAGTTCTAGTAAAACACAATGGTTTGTGGGCTGGGAAAATGCACAGATCCACACTGATTCTCTGTTATCCACATTCTGGTTCACTCTTTGGTTGGCCCAGCTTTGATTTAAGTGTGTCAAGGTATTGTTGGACATGATGTTATTTGTTAAGTCTTAATGAGGTACAAACTGTTGCTGATATAGTAAATACTCAAATTTCAAGAACATTATGAGCGTGACTTCCTCCTTAATTTGAAAGGATATTTCAGACTACGTGGAGCCTGTGCATTCATTCCTTTTCTGTTGCCATGATAAAATATCATGACCAAAAGTAACTTCTAGAAAGAAGAATTTTTGTTGGCTTTTGGTTCAAGAGCAGGAGTCCATCATAAGGAAGAAGGCATGGTAACATACAGCCAGAGCCGGAAGCTGAGAGGTCACGTCTTTCTTATATACACAGGAAATAGGGAGAGAGAACTGGAAGTGGAGTGAGGCTATAAAAATCTCAAAACCCACTCCAGTGAGGTACTTCCTGAACCAAGTCTCCAATTCCTAAAAGTTCTCTAACCTCTCTAAACTGTGCCTCCAATGGGGAAAAGGTGTTCAAATATAAGAGTCTATAGGAGACATTTTTCATTCAAATCACCGTAACTTGCCACCATAATTGTTATAGGGACAGAAGCACCACAGACAGTCCCTTCTTGGAACATCATTAGTGGAAGTAGGACTGTTATCAACACCAGAGAATAAAAAACATACGAATGTACCAAGCCAGCTCTGAGAACTGGTACAGGGTCTAAGATAAGAGAAACCAGTGGAAAAATGTTTCATAAGTAGCATGGACCAAAATATTACAGTATTACCAGCTTGTATAACATGTGGCCAAAATTTATTATTCTCCAAATGTTAGACTTAATGTTCTTTGTCCTGTTTGCATTTCCATTTACCTGGGATCACTTACTCCTTCCTTCTTGCCTATTTTTCCCTCTTAGAATGTTAATTTCCATCCTACATCTGTCCTAACAGTATTTTCAAAACCTATAATATTAATTACACAGGCTCACAGCTGGGAAAGCATTTGCCTTGGGATGAATTTTGCCTTGCATTTCACCCATGGCTGACTCAGATGACATTCTGAATTGTGGAGTTTTTGTTGGTGCTGGACCATGTTAAAACTTTTCATGCTATTGGAATACGATGAACATATTTTGCAAATGAGAACCACATGAATTTTTATGGCAATATTTGACATTTGTTTAAATGTGTTCCAAAACTTCATGTGTTTGGGAATTGTATGTACATATATTTCATGTAGAACCTTTGGTACAAAATTAGGATTAGTTGAGGTCATTAGGTTAAGGTTACCATGATGGGATTTTAGTGCTTTCAAAAGAAGAAAATGAAAGACTCAAACTCATATGCTTTTATTTTTCCACCATTTCACACCTTTTCCCATGTTAGAATGCAACAATAAGGACCCCCTTCATATACAGCACCTTAATATTGATCTCAAGACTATATCCAAATATTCTTTGGTAAATGGAGCAAAATAATATTTTATGTTTTCTATTTCTATTATGTTCAAATCTTTATTGTACTCTAAGAGTACTTTTGTTATATATAGACTACATGCATTTTTGTGTAAGTGGATATCCAATTTTATTAATGTAATTTGTTGAGGAAAACAATTCCTTTTGGATTGTGCAGTCTTGATCTGTTGTCTAGTCTAGTGTAAACCTCAGTTTATTTCTGGACTCAATTTAGTTTCATTTATCTATGCATTTGTTTTATTGCCACAACCATGTATTTATTTTTCTAAGACAGTTTTCTAATATAGTGTAAAATCAGAGAATGTACTGTCTTGAGATTATTTGACTACATGAGGTAGTTGTGGCTTTAAATTATCTAATAATTGTTTTTTCCTAATGTGAAAAATTTCACTGGAATTTTGAAAGAGACTACATTAAATATATAAATTGCTTGGATATTTTAACATGACTGATTATTCCAATCATTAATGTTGGACATTATTCCCATTTATTAATGTCATCCTCTGTATCCTTGATCAATTTTCTACAGTTTTCATTGTATACAACTCTCAGTACCTTCATAAAATATCTCCCTTAATGTTTTATTCTTGCTGATTTTAAGTTTTGATATTGGGTCAAAGTCTGAGGCCTGGTTGTGCGGATAGTCACAGCTATGTATGTATCTAGGAAAAACTGATCTCAGATCATAGCTGTGAATGTGTGGAGCTGAGTATGAAAGAGATTTCAGCATTTTCTATGGGATAAGTTCGTCAAGATCTCCTTGATGAATGACACTAGTGTATGTGTCTCTTCTTGGGCTTCTAGGTTGGTAGATTTGGTAGCAACATGGCAAAGGGCAATCAGTTATAATCAAGTTTACATGGAGATAAAGATACTTCTTTGTCTAGATCCAGTACCATGATTGGTAAATCTGCCACCTGTGGGAATGTGAATTCAAAAATGGCCCTCCCAAGGCAAGGGCTCCATTGGCGTTTCATATACACCTCTTAGAATCCCAAGAATTCCACAAAACACTGTTGTATTTAGATGAAATGAAATGATTCATGTAAGAAATATGAGAATGCAACCACTTGCCAGTTGATACTGCTACTCTCATTTTATGTTTCATTTGAATTGGCTTTATATTAATATGATGAAGTACACTAGATAGAAATATAACAATTTCTAGATGATATTTTATTTTGGGTTTTGCATCCAATAAAAATTCTGTGCATTTGCCTCCCTTTGTTTAATGTTATTTAGCTAGAGTATTAAATGACTGTAAATAGTACTGAAAAATTTTATTTCTGTGTTTTCTGAATTTAAATGAGAATATTTCTATTCTTCTGTGGTACAACATAGCAGTCCAAGATCAATTTGTCAAGAGAAGTGGTTTCTTTTGAGGCATCTTTCCTTGGTTTTCTGATAGCTATCTTCTTTTCTTTCTCATGAACTTTTTTCTCTGTGTATATATGCCCTTATTATGTCTCTCTGTGTGACCAAATTTCTTCCTTTTAGGACCTCAGCTAGGTAGCATTGAAGCCACATTAATGAACTCATTTTGAATTAATTATCTGCGTAATGTCCTTGTAAGGAACTATGTCACACTCTGAAATACTGAATATAACATTTTCAAACTCTAAATTTTTATGGAACACAATTCCAATCATAAAAAAGTTGCTTAAATGTGGTTGTTTTTTGAACTCTTTGAATGTTTAAAATAAGTAACTTACAAAAGTATTCAGTAACAAATAATATTAGACTATTTATTAGACAATTTCCACAATTTTTCTAAGTGATGATTTGTCAGATTTGGCTTTAGCTTTTTAAATGCAATTGTTTATTTTATTTTTCTTAGGTAACTATACATTTTGTTCAGACTTTCACTGTTTTGTTTATGAATTTGAATACATTATTTTCTCTTATCATGTTTGTCATCTATACCTATGCCCATTTCCACTATTGTACTTTAATTTGTAATTCTCTCTGCTTACTCTTCCTGTGTCTCTTTCTTTCTCTCTCATTGTGGATCATGATGAGCAAGTCATACCCTTAGCTCCTTTTCTTATATTTAAGGATAATTACCGAAGTAAGTATCTTTTAAGAAAACAAAAACTATGAGATGCCATAAATTTAAGTTAAAGTGCCTGATGATTGTGGGAGGGGTGGTATATAAGAGAAGTTAATCTGTTAACTGTTGCAGTAGAATCTAATGAAAAGATTATGTCATATTCCTGAATGTAGATCGAGAAGAGGTTAAAGACCATCACAGATTACTATCAGGTTGTAATGTAAACTTTGTGAAATTTTAACCTCAGCCAATAAAGAATAAAACAGTACTTCTCTGATAGACTTTTCTTCTATCCCAAAGCTTTCTTTATTTTGAGTTATCTTACTTAAATCTATATCTAATAGAGACCTAATGTAAACAATCTGTGCATTCCTTCCTCAACTTTGCTAAAAAACCACTTTGATAAAGAATACATCTAATAGTACATATATTTTCCTAATGCTCCCTAACTATGCTAGCAGATGGTTTTTGAACTTGGTTCAGGTCCCTTGTCTCACTATGACATGCAGCATGTCATTAAACCCCTCAGTTTCAGATTTCTCAGCCCAAAATGATTGGTTTTACCATTGTTTTAGTTTACTTCTTTTTTGCTATGATAAAACCCTGACAAAAAGTAACTAGAGAAGGAAAGAATTTACTTTACTTACAACTTCCAGGTCACAATCCATCACTGAGGGAAACTGGGGCAGAAATTCAGGACAGAAACCTGGAGGCAGGAAGTAAAGCATTCCTGGAGGAATGCTACTTACTGGCTTTCTCCTCCACTTTTTGAGTTACTTTTCTTATGTAGCCTAGACACACCTTCCGAAGGCTGGACCCCCCTCCCACGTCAATTTACAGTTGAGAAAATGCCCCATAGCCATGTCTATAAGCCGGTATGGTAGAGGAAATCCCTAAGTTGAGACTCCATCTTCCCAGGTAACTCTAATTTGTGTGAAGTTGACAAAAACTAACCAGCACAAACATTATTTGTCGGCAAATTGATTTTTGTTTACCTAATAGATTTTTTTAATCAGATCTGTTTATTTTTCAAAACTTTTCCTCTCATTTTGATTAATGTTACAGTTAAAATATGGATATTCTTAGTTGATTTTCATGGTGCATGCCTTTATTCCCAGCACTATAGAGGCAGAGACAGATCTCTGTGAGGTGGAAACCAGCATGATCTATGTAGTGAGATCCAGGCCAGCTGTGGCTATAGGAAGACTGTGTCTCAAAAAATAGAAAAGAAACAAAAAGAAAGAAAGAAAGAAAGAAAGAAAGAGAGAGAAAGAAAGAAAAAGGATATTCTTTAGATTCTGAACTTATCTTGGTCTGTACAAGGAATGAATTAGTTATTTCCTAGCGGTAACTTGAGGCAATTGCTGTTCATTTAATACAGAGGTTTTCAGTCAAAATAGTGATGAGAAAAGACTATGAACATGTAAGCCTAGAATATGCCGTTATTTAAATTTACATACCTTATTGTCATAATTTTGAACTGGAATATTGGCAAAGGTCTGTGTATAAAAGTTTGATCTTATCTTGGCATTATTAGGACATGGTGGGAACTTTATGAGGTGGAGCATTTAGTCTCTCATCTTCCTACATATCCTTCACTTCTAGTCCTACATGACACACTTTACTCCATCATATACTCTCTACCATGATAAATAGTTCTGTCATATCTTCAGAAGCAATGGGGTCAGCTGACCCTGGATTGAAATCTTAAAAACTGTTAGCCAAAGTAAACTTTCACTTCTTTTAAAATTTGATTTTCTCAAGTATTTTGTCAAAGCAGCAAAAGGATAAAAATCTGAAATGAAAATCAACAAAATGTCATACTCAGTCTGTTTGGCAAAAGAAATGCCCCAGTAATTCTCATGGGATGAGAAAATTACTAACTAAAATGATATAAAATTTAAGAGAGTAAATGAGAGGCTCAGTGACCAAAAGTGCCAATCACAAAAGCATAAAGACCTGAGATTGGATCTCCAGCATATACATAAATGCTGGGGTGACCATGTGTGCATATAAACCCAATACTGGGAAGATGGAGACAGATTCTTACAGTTTGTTGGCCAGGCATTCTAGCTAAATTGAAAGTTCAGTGACAGAACTTGCCTCAAAAAATAAGGTAGAGAATGATAGAAAGATAACAACATTGTCCTCTAGAGGCCACATGCACACATAAATGCACTTACATGTGCAAACAGACATGATAATATATACATATACCAAAGAAAAAAGTTGAAGGATCTTTCTAAATATTTTTAAATTTTTTATTGATTTTTTTTTAATATGTAAGAATGTATTACCTATGCATGTATAAGTGCACCTGTTGTCATACAGTGCTGCAGAGGTCAGAAGATGGTGTTAGATTCCTAGGAATTAGAATTGTATTTGGTTGTTAGTTGCCACGTCGGTGTTAGGAATCAAACCTGGGTCCTCTGTAAGAGCAGTAAGTGCTGTTAACTGCTGAATAATCTCTCCAGCACCCCAAGGAAGGTTCATAAAAACTATCATTGGTCACTTTGTATAAATTAATTGGCTTCAGTTCCTTCATTTATAGAATACAAGTAAAACTTCATGTGCAAGATGATTTTGAAAATTTGCTAGAAATAATATTTTATGCAGCATAGAGTTTTAGTTGACTTCTAAGAAGTTAGTAAAAAAGTGCTTGCTATCGGCTTTAACACTATTCTTAGTTCATTTGGAACCTGATAAATATAAGTAATATAATAAAAACTAAATTGCCATTGGTGCAGAAGAATTTTTATTTTGATATTATAGGAAATACCTAAATATATGCATATATTTTCTCATCATTTTTCAGAGACAGTGGAATATATATATATATAGAGAGAGAAGGAGAGAAACACACATATATGTATAATTAACTCTAATAAGTTGGCTTAAATACTTTTGTTAAATCAATATTTCTTTCATATTTTGCCCAATACTGTTTGTTTAAAAGTGTATTAAAGACTACCAGATAAAATGGAATTTTAGTATCCATAGCATTGTGACCCAGTGAAAGAAAGAGAGGTGATAGAAAACAATATACCCTATTTCTGTAAAAGAAAGAGCTAAGGTAAAAAGAAACAAGTTCAGGTGGGGTTTTCTCCACAAAGACGTAGCAAAGCTGCCACCCAACAATACCACACTACTCTCACTGGGAAGAAGTCCATCACTAGGTGCTAGAGAACTGCTCTGGAGGGAAGAGTTACAGGCATCAAAATCTGAGTAACCTGGGGAGGCTGGGGTACAGAGATTCAACCATGTGCTGGATAGTGTATGTGTAAAAAGTCAATAGGAGAGGAGTAGGTTGTTGAGATGAAGGAAGAAATGTGGGAATTGGAAGCTGAGAGTCTCCATGGGTACTATGGTGGTTTGAGTGAGAATATCCCTCATAGGCTCCAAGTATTTGAACATTTTGTTGGTGGTGCTGTTTTGGGAGGTCTTAGAAGGTTTGACCTTGCTGGAGGAAGCATGTCACTGTGGGGCTGTCTTAAAGTGTTCTTAAGCCTTACCAGATTTCCAGTCACTTGTTACTTCCTTTGCCTTCTTGAAAATGTGACCCCTTAACTTCTGCTCCAGCCACCTCTGCCAGCCATACCTCCCTGCCATGATGGACTCTTGCCCCTTTGGAACGATAAGCTACAAGTTCCCTTGGTCATGGTTTTAATCACAGGAACAGAAACGTACCTAATACATACAGGTGCTTTGGAGTATATTGCCTGACATTGTTCTCACTGCTGACTGAATGAACTTCATGGAAACATGAGAAATGTTCAGCTGAACCTGGCAGCCACTGAAGGAGGGTCCACACCCTAAAGTTTTCATAACCTTCCAAAACAAGGTCAACTAGGGACTAAGTATTCAAGTACCCTATCTTAGGAAGGGTATTTCTCATTCAAACCACCATGCATTTTAAATCATTTTAAAGTGCACTAAATACATTAATAGTATTGTGCATAGTATTGTGTTTCAATAATTGTCTTTAGAAGGTTTCATCTTCCCAAACTGAGAAGCATTCCTTAAAGCACATTAACTACACATCATTTACAACTCAATCCTAAATCTTATTTCTGTAAATTTTTCTATTCTAAATGTATTATACTCATCGTATATTTTCCTATTGGCATATATACCTGTCTTACATAATTGAATTTATCAAAGTGATAGCATATACGAATTCCCTGTTATTTAAAGTTTAATAGTATCACATTATCTGTATATGCCACCCTTTGTTTATGAATTCATCTGTCAATTAAGTTGCTTGCACAATTTGGCAGTTGTGAATAACGCTGTTATAAATATAAATGGACAGGTACCTCTGGAAGTCCGTGCTCTCAATTCTCTTTAGCAAATAATTATAAGTAGAAATAGTGGATCATATTATAAAACTGTAAGTAATTTTTAAGGATATTTTACATTGCTCATTTCAGTGAACAAAGTTTCCAATTTGTCTATACCAACATCATCACAAATTCTTAATTTTCTTTAGTTTTGGGTATAATAGGCATTCTAATGATGCTGCTGAAAGTTATACCTCTTTCGTTTTGATGCGCATTTCTCTAATCATTAGTTATGTTGATAATATTTTAATATACGTATTGGTAATTCATATATATTTTGTAGAAATGTTATTAAATTCTTTTGTCTATTTTTAACTGATATCTGTTTATGTGGTTAAGTTGCAGGTGTTTTTATGTTATGAATATCAACATACTCATATGATCTGTAAATATTTCCTGGTATTTGTTCTCTTGCTTCTGTGACAAAAATATAACAACACGATTTAAGGAACGGAATCTTTATTTTGGCTCACAGTTCCAGGTTGCAGTCTGTCTTGGGGAGATGAATGCTAGTGGTCAGCTAGCATTCTCCTTTTTATTCAATCTTGGAACTCAGCCCATGGGTGAATCCTCTGACTTCAATTAACTTCTTTAAATAATCCCTCATCCGCATGCCCTGAGGCTTGTCATCTAGGCAAGTATAGATCCTATAAAACTGAGAGAAAGCTCTACTTGACAATCCTAAGGAGTGTTTAAAAGAACCAGAACACAAATGTGAAAATTCCATTCCAAAGAATCTGGGCATATTCTGACCCAAATTCACCTACAAAAGAAAGGGAATGAGTGGATCCTTAGTTTGGCCAATTTGAGTGTAAGAACTATAGATCACTGACACTCTAATGAGGTATAATTTCTCTGGCATCTGGTTTAGACATATTCGGTAAGATGGATGGGATTTTTCAATTGCTAATAAAGGTCATGAATTGGGGTGGGTAAGGTATGTGTGGAGATGAAAGAGGAGTTCTGAGTATGATTAAAATACACTGTATAAGATGGGGAAGGTTTAGAAGGAGGGTTGGATAGGGAGAGAAAGAGAGGAGAGAGATAAATAATACCTATCTAGGGAAAAAAAACAGAATGAATCATACTAATCCAACAACCTAATGACAAATTACACATAGCATATATCTACATGAGTCCATGTGTATAGTTGAAGCCTACATAACTACAAATAGTACCAGACAGGACAAATCTTCCTTCGAGTTGTTGACCAGGGTAGTCCAAGAGACTCCTCAAATTACACAGGCTATGGCAATAGCTTTTGATTGCCTCCCAGAACTTCAAGGTAACATGCTATTGCTGAAGACTAGACATACTTCAGACACAGGATTCAGAGCAATGGAACTAGAATTATTCTGGAAGCCACCTCCCCTGAAGGCTAGCTCTCATAGCTTTGGAGAGCACTACACAAGATGATAAGGGAGAACATCAATGGATGTTCCAACTTCAGCTTCAAGGCCAAATAACCACATCAATGATCTGCATAGCATACAACATTGGTGCAGTAGTGACACTTTTATCTTGGGGGCAATCAACAGCTACCTAATTGAACTAAAAGCCCACTCAATGGGAGGAAACTCATGTGTGTGACTATAAATATTGCCAAAACATACAGATGGAGAGGTCATAGATCTTAGAGAAAACCCCAATACTGTCACATCCCTAGACTAAGGTAATTTCTTAGTATGTGCAAAATATGTATCCTTACATTTACAAACAAGTGTAACAGTTATCACTCATCAAAGAAGCTTCTTTTGGGCCAGACTGAGACTATTACAGAGTACAACAACTAGTCATACACAGATATTGTCTGTGAATTGCCCAAAACTAAGTGGCACATCTACAATGCAACCTCTACACCTAAGGCTCATGAAACATAAAATAAGGGGTGAAGAGGACACTAATGAATCTCTCAGTTCTCATTAATGAAGCTCCTTCATGCAACAGAGGGCCAGGAACCAAAAAGGTCACAAATGGCCAAAGCCTAGGCACTATGAGTGTGTAGAATGTGGATCCTTGGACAGGATTTTACATTAAACTTCACTCACCTAGGCCTCAGGGACCATTGCAGAATAGGGGGAGGAAAGATTGTAAGACTCAGGGAGGAGGTACACGACCATACAGAAATCCAGTCCTACAAGCTCCTGGGACCCTGCTCATATGAACCTACAGCAATGGTGTCAGCATGCACAAGACTCATGCAAACTCAAGCAGACAAAAATCCAGCATAAAACTGAGGAAATAGGCAGCAGACACCAAACTTAGCTGAAGAAATACTGGCAGCTGATTACTGCTAGGTGTGGGCAGAAAAGATGTTCTTTTTAAAACGAGGAACTCTAGATAGCTGACTACACCTCAGTAGATGGTCTTGAACTAAGGAATGTCTGAGGACACTAAGTTGACACAATAGGCCTTAAGAAAAATGACAGAATGTGTGAATTCCAGTGGGGGTGATGGGCTATGGGAGGGTGCCAGTAGGGAAAGGGTATAAAGATGATTAAAATTGATTGAAATCTTCTGTATGAAATGCACAAAAATTCAACATAAATTTACAAAATGTACAAAACTTCAATAAAAATATTTTAAAAATAGTTATAAACTACTATAATAACTAAACTGATATAATCCTCAAACTAAAACATGTATCTTAGAAAATAAATAGAAAATTCTAAAAAAATATTGAATCAAAATTAAGAAAAAAGCTGATAATATTATCACAATTTTACTCATTCACAATTTGACACTCTGATATACAAATATTAAGCCATATTGTTCTTTGTCATTTCCATAGGCTCATGATCATTTATTTCACAATGCAAAATGCAATCAGTCTAACACCAAAAATTCTCCTAGTCTTAAACAATTCCAATAGTGTTTAAAAGTGTAATCACTAAGTCTACTCAGACTGTGAGCCCATGTAAAATGAAGAAATAAGTTACATACTTCCAACATACAATTCTGTAGAACATACATTCCAAAAGGGACAAATGGTATAATTAGACCAAAATAAGTCAAATGTTAGCAGGAAAAACATGAACTCATGCAACTCATTCTCCAGCATATGGAGGTCAGGATGGAACTTCCAGCTCTGCTCCCTTCATGACACAAAGCCTCTTGCTCAAGCTGATTTCATTTTATGCATGCAGATTTTCTGTCTGGATGCCATATATTTCTGGTATCTCCACCATTGTAGGTGTGCCACTATAGGTTAGATTTCACTTTAACCACTTCATTAAGTCATCGCCCAGGGCTTCCCTGCAGAGAAACCAATTATGGCACTCATTGAATGGCCTTAATAGCTATTTGAAATGTGATGTAAAGCATCATAATCCCCCACCCCCTCCATCCCCATATATCTTCCATCTTTTATGAGGTAAATCTAGTACTATATAGACAGCATTGTCAAGTTCTACGTCAGAAATGGAACATGGCCCATTGGACAACAATTGCATCAGCCTCTGTGTGTTAACCCTGGGTAAAGGCTTTCCTAGGCAGCATCTTTCAAAGAACAAGGAATACCTTTAACTTTCTGAATTTAGGCTGTCTCCTCTCAAATGAATTTGCACTTTCACAAGTTAGAGTCTTTTTTGGGACCTTGCTCTCAGGGCAACATTCCAATTGTACCAGTATAGAGCAAAAAGTGCGGTTTCTCTTTAAGAATTAGCATGTGTTTTTCAGCAAATGTCTTGGTTGCAACTTTAAACATGTTTGAATTCATTTCCTTGACAAATTGCACATTTTAAAATATCTTTCCAACCCAAGCATTGCTTTTCTCCCCTGAAGACCTAAAAAGAATGGTGAGCAATAATCATCTCACAAACTGAATCTGCTCCTGCTTTGAAATTTCCTCTGCCAAAAATGTTAATTTATGACAGCAAGATTCAGAAGCACTCAATTTCCCAGGACACTAACTGAATATAACCAGATTCCTTGCCAGAATATAACCTTCTTGGCCCCTTGCTTCATTCCCCATGAGTCTTATTCTACTCTAAATTCTCATGAACTTGGCTTCCACTGCCTGGAATTCTCTCTGAATTGCCTTCTTCCATGCTCCCCCATTTAAACTTAAATATTTTAAAATTTGTATTTGGCTTTCATAGGCTTTTATAAATCCATTCCTTTACTCTGCCTGGTTTATAATATCTTGTCTATTATTTCTCACACTTTTAACTCATGATTTTTCTCTCATTCTTACCGACACTTATTCTCTCTCCTTCTTGCTTTCTCTCTATGCTTTTGATAATTAAAGGTTTTTAATGCTCATAAACTAGGTTTTTCCAACAATATCCTATAGTCTCAGTGTTTGAACCATTTTGAGTGTACAACTGATGTACATTAATATATTTATTTCCCCATGTTGATAGAACATATTTTAAAATCTTTGTACTATTACTTCTGTTTGCTTCCCTTTTAAATAACTGTGAACCCTATAAACACGAACGTAGATTACCAAGAATGTACAAATAAAATAAAGTGAACTAAAAGAGTGAGAAAAAGAAAATATATTGAGGACACATCTGTCTCAACATCTGCACAAGACACAACAAAGCCAAAAATATGAGAATGTAAAAAAGTAGGACTCCAAAACTTCACATTGCCTCAATAACTGAAACCAAACATAACTGAAATTAAAAAAAAAATTCAATGTCTTACACTTAAAAAAAGGATCAAGGATCACATGAAAGACTGAAACAAGCACATATTTAAAATGTGCAAAGCATAAAGAATACCATCAGATCTCTTATTGCTCTAAAAGCAAGGAACGCATGCAATCGTTTTGCACAATTAGACAAAGAAAATTACTGCTGAGCCAGCCTGCTTTATCCAGATTGCTATCTGTGGTATAAAAAGTTATATCTTGCTCAGCTTGAGAACTAAGAGCATTTTGAGGGAAATCTGTGTCATCAAGACAGCACAATAGAAAATGCTTAAAGCAATGCTATACACAGGCAAAAAGAAAGAACCATTTATGACAGCAGAAGAAAGAATATGTTTTACTAAAGAAACAAAAAAGACCTAAAAACTAACCAATAATGTCTACAAAGTAATCCCACAAAATCATACAATAGTGGGAGGAAGAGAAGAAAAGGATAAAGAAGAATAAACCCAATCAGAAAAATCAACAATAAAAAGCAAAAAATCCTTCCAAAAAAAAAAAAACCTTAAATTCTAGTAGTTCAACTCATCACTAAAAAGATGTGGACTGACCAACTGGCTTACAAATAGAATCAGCTATTATCATCTCCAAGAAAAGCACCTCACTGGCATACAAGTCACTTTATCAAGGAAACTTAAAACTAGTTGACATAATATTCTGACTTTTATTAAATTATAATACACTTCAAAATTTTTCAAAAGAGATAAGGATGGCCACTGTATATTAATGAAGGATACATAATCAGTAAGATAGAAAAATTGCAAATATGTTCATTAAACTCTGTGCCACCTCATTAACTAAAGAAATGAAGGACTTAAATATTTAGATATGTCCTTCTATAATAATAGTAGGTGACTTTAAAATTTGCTCTCATATTTAGCTAGGCTACTGAAATTAAAAACTAACAAAGAATTCACATTTAAGCAATTCCATATAAACAAATACATTTAGCAGATATCAACATATTTACATCTAAAATATTTGAAAGATACATTATTCTAAGAACTCAATGGAATCTTCCATTTAAATAGATGACTTTATAGTCTATAAAACAAATAAAAATGAATAAGAAAAAATGTAAATATCTTCTTGTATATTATTAGATTATAGTTAATTAAAATCAGAAATTAATAGGAAAAATCAGACTAAGTATACAAATACTCGACGATTGAACAGTACACTCATGCACTAGTAATGGGCCATTGATGAAATTATGGAAGAAATTTTAAAAAATCCCGTTATCAGAAGATCATTATAGCACAGCTTAATGACGTTCTTTGGGATGACCTAAGTTCTTCTAAGAGGACAGTCTGTAGCTCTCAGGACTTACATTAACAAACTAAATAGAAAAGTGTAAAAGAAATAAGCTAATGATGTTCCTCCTGGTATTAGAAACAAAAGATCAAGCCAAGCCACAAAGCAGCAGTTGACAATAAAATATTATCAGAACAGAAAATAAAGTTATGGAGATTAAAAGAAAACTACACAGTATCAATCAAAAATGAGAAAGTATGAATAGCCTCTAGGCAATAAACAAAAAGAGAAAAAAGAATATCCAAATTAATAAATTTAGAAATGATAAATATACAAAAGAGTCCAACAGTAACACCAGGGAATTCTTTGCAAATATACTCCCAAACAGTGGAATATCTAAAAGAAACAGATAAATTTTTATGCACATATCTATTACAAAATTTAAGTCAGATGGGTCTAAATAACACAAATAGATTCACAACAAGTTATGAGGTCAACTTTTAAAAATTCTGTCCACAGTGATATTCCCAGGGCTTGGTTAACACCACCAAGCCAATAAAGAAGTGATAACATCAATACTCCTCAAAGTTTCTTATAAAATAGAAAAGGCAGCAAAATTATGAAGCTATTTTTAGTTTCCTAGAATTACCTTGATACCAAAAAGATGAATACATGACACAAAAATCATAAAACAATTTCCACAAGGAATGTAGATACCAAAGTTCTTTGAAAAATGCAAATTTAATTCAAGCATACAATTCAGGAAAGTCATATACCATGAATAAGTTAGTTTCAACCACATGATACACATTTTTTCATATGCAAAGCCATAATAAATTTAATACAGCATATAAATAGACTTAAGGACAGAACTTTCATGATAATCAATAGATGAAGAAAACACCATCAGTGGAACTCAGCATTCTTTCATGATGAAATCTCTGAAGAAACTAAGAATGGGAGAAATTTCTTCAATGTAAAAATACTACATATGACAAGTATATAAACAATATACCACTTGAGGAAAAACTGAATGCATTTCCTTAAAACTTAGGAGAGAAGAATATCCACTCTTTATGCTGTTATTCAATATTTTGATTGAATTCTTAGTTGGCTCTGTAACAGAAAGGAGATAAACAGGATGCAAATAATTCAATATATTCCTAATTTTAAGCATGATCATATAATTAAAAGACTCTAAGGGTTCCAAGAGAAAACCCTTCAATATTATGATTATTTTTAGTAAAGTAGCAGTATAAAAAAAGTTCAATGTACAAAAATCATTATCTTGTCTATACACCTATGATGGAATACCAAGAAAGGAATCAGAGGAAAAAAACTCCACTCAAAGTAGTTTCAAAGAAAGTCACGGAATACACCTAGTTAAGGAAGTGAAAGATTTCTATAATGAAAACATAAAAATGTGAAGAAAGACACTGATGAAGACACTAACAGATTGAAAGACATTCTATGCTCATCACTTGGTAGAATTAATTTTGTAGAAATGAATATAATATAAGGGGTTTATAGATTCAACATGATTTAATTCAAAATGCTAATGACTTTCTTTGCAGAACCAGAAAAAAACTCCTAATATTTACATGGAATCACAAAACAGTAGAAGACCAAAGAAATCCTATGTAGAAAGAATAGTTTTGGAATTGCTACAATATGTGACTGTATGTTATGCTATAGAGACAATGATATGAAAACATCATGCACAAAACAGATATGTAGAACAATGGAATAAAATAGAAGAGCAGGAAGGTAAACCCATTTGAATAATCTTTGCTAGTATTTTCAGAAATATACATTTGAAAAAAGACAGACTCCAACAAACAGTGCTGGGAAAACAGGATATCCACAAGTAGCAGCAAAACAGGCATTGATCTCTTATAACTTTGCATTTATCTTATATATTTTAAAAATAGCTCCATCTCTGAAAGCAAAAAATCAGAGTAATCAATTAAAAATGGTCAAAGACCTTAATGTGAGACTTGAGACTTTGGAAGTATTAGAGGAAAACTTAGGTAAAATATTTGAAATGGAAGACCTAGAAAAGAACTTTCCAAAAAACAACCAATCGTACAGGAAATAATCCTAGAAACTGGGAAAAGGGATTACATGAAATTAGAAAACTCTAGCAGGACAAAGTAAACAATTATAAGAGTGAAGGGACACCCTCCGGAAGGGAGAGCTCTTTTACCACTATGCATCAAATGGGAATAACATGCAGAGTACATAAAGGACTCCAAAAAATAAACACTAATAAACATGTAATCAGTAAATGAGCTAATGATCTAAACAAACAATTCTCAAAAGTAGAAATAAAAATTGTAAAAAAACTTTTGAAAATGGTGATAAATTTTACTTATTACATAATTGGAAGTCAGGGATCTGTATACTCTTCCAATCTTGACAGACTGAGTCACTCTGCACTATCTCAACTGCCAGCAAACCTAGGTCTCTGAAAGCTATCCCTGCTCTAGACCCTAGACCTGTGGTCTTGAGTGCTTTCCCAGAGTCCCCTCAGCATCTTGTTATCTTAGCATTCAATCTTCCTGGGGTCACAGGGATCCTACCCTATCTTGCATCTGCACACCACTCCAGTCTTGGCACCATCTGGGTCTCTGTGAACCTTCCTGGTCTATGACTATTATGGGAGCAATTAACTGCTTTCTATTTGGATTTATGGTTTGTTTCCTAGGATGGAGCCATCCCTAACATGGAAATCAGGCT
Organism: Nannospalax galili; assembly: GCF_000622305.1. Classification (NCBI taxonomy): domain Eukaryota; kingdom Metazoa; phylum Chordata; class Mammalia; order Rodentia; family Spalacidae; genus Nannospalax; species Nannospalax galili. The sequence goes on along the minus strand of NW_008355363.1, from coordinate 1,561,010 downwards.
TAGGAACCTGAAGTCAGCCAGATCACATGGCATAGGGAATACTCTAATACCAGTTTTCTACTAAATAATTATAGTATTAAATTGACTCCTAATGACCTTTTGTTAAATCCATAGAATAATGCATCTCTTAACTCTCCGTAGATAAGATTTTGTTGCAGATGATAGTGATTAACACAGAAAATCACATCTGGTCAATGTACAGGGAACAATGGGCATAGAACAGTTTGATATAGCCTCGCTAATCTGAGGAATCATTGTCGAAAAGGGGGAAGAGCGATTGCTAAAGTCAGCACTAGTGGATGTCTACAAGAAAACAAAAATTTTCCAGACAATTAGTCAGTTGCATGAATTCACAGCAATGGTTACAGGATGCACAAGTTCAATGGACTCTCAAATTAACAAATTCACAGCATAGACAAGGCAAATTTGGTTTGAAACTTCAACCCAACCTAAGGTACTTTTGTCAACTGATGGCTCCTATGAATGAAAGAGAGTCTCTTTCAAGGACGAGACAATTGGTAGGTTGACCAGGATGCAGTGGATGGACCCACATCAAAGGGCATTTGGCAATGCAAATTAGAGTTTATAGGATATATATATAAATATATATATTTATGTATTTATGTAT
>NW_008355363.1:1548378-1560365 GCF_000622305.1 Nannospalax galili | reverse complement strand
GCATATATATATACATAAATTTTGTGGTGGGCAATGAAGGGGTGCAGATAAGGAAATGGACCTAATACCATCAAATGATACTGTATGATAATCACAAAAATTTCATAAAAAAGAAATTCAAATTAAAATTGCTTTGTGAGTCCATTTTACCCCTGTCAGAATTATCATCGTTAAGACAAAAATGTCAATAAATGCTCCAAAGGTTCAGTGAAAGAGGAACCCTTATTCACTACTGGTGGAAATATAAACTTTTGCAAGTATTGTCGAAATCAATACAAAGATTTCTCAGAAAATTTGAAAATAGAACTACCAAGTGACTCAGCTATACCATTGCTGGGTATATGCATGAAGAACTCTAAGTCAACCTACCACAGAAATACATTCATATCCATTTTTCTTGCTACACTATGTACTATAACTAAGTATAACTATAAGTAAGGGAATCAGCCATCATAGATGTTCATTAACATATGGATGAATAATGAAGATGTTTTATACATATATATATATATATTATATAATGGACACCTTCCTTGAGAAAGGTGGTGGGGCCCAATGCCTGAGGGGTCAGTGACTCTTAGAAGGCTTGTCTCCGTACGTCCCTGATGTTCCCTGGAGGACAGGGCTTTTTATTCACTTGCAATGAAGAATGAAATCATGGCATTGCAGAAAAGTGGATGGAAATACAGATCCTAATTCAAAGTGAAATAGCCATCCATCCTAGAAAAATGTCACGTTTTCTTTCATATAGTAGGATCTATATTCAAATTTATATACAATACTGTGTGCGTCTGTGTGTGTGTGTTTGTACCTTGAGCACCTGAAAGTAGAAAAAGGGACTATAAGTTACGGAGAAATATAGCTTAAGGAGGCTGCAGGAAGCGGGAAAAAGTAATGAAATTAATGTGTCAGGGAAGCAAGAGAGGTTTATATTTGTGGCGAAATGGTATAAACAATAGGAAAGTTGGTGAAATATTGAAGGCAGTTGTGGCATATACCAAAACGAGGCAGTACCTGCAGAAAGAAAGTATAAGTCCTGGAATTACTAGCAAAAGTGAACTAGGGATATGTTCTCAGAACTTACTCATTCTCCGTTCTCTTGGAACTATTCCGCTGAACAAGACATAGTCTATTAATTTAAAAAGTACATCAAGCATAATAAGCTAAAAGAATGAGGAAATCTGTATATCAGGGAAGAATTTTCCTTTTCTCATACCTACTTATTCAGGGCAACACACAAAACCACAAACAGATATTACCAAACTAAACCTATAAGATGTTTGGAACATATACTGTGGATATTTCATTGATTCCAATATTGATTATTCTAACATGTGCACAAATACATTGTTCTTTCCCAGGTCCAAGGAAAAGTCATGGGGGAGAAATTAAAGGTATGTGTTTAGCGTAGGTAGTAAAACTTGGTTATCAGAGAAACCAAATGCCTCATAAGACTGTCTACATTGTTTTATTAAAGACTACATGAATTTCAACATACTGATTACACAATAGGAGTGCAGATTGACTAAAGGATAATACATGTTAGTAGATGTCAAAACACAAGATTAACTTGGGTTACAAGGTTAAGTAATATAAGAGGCATTCCTAGAAGTGTCATTTCCAGAGGCAGTGTGCAAGGGGCTGCCCAGGAACAAAATATAATGACATAACAATTCCATAATGAATTATATTACTTTATTTCCTAACTTGAAATGGGTGGCAATATAAACAGAGCCAAATACTCATGGCTGGATAGGTCATAGATCCTAGAGAAAAACTGTATCTATGTCAAATCTCAAGATAAGTGAAATTTTTTTACTCTATGTTATACTTGTATGTACATATAAAGATACCTTACACAACTCCTCAATGAAGATCTTATTTTGCAACATATGGAGACAAAGAGGACTAAAACTGTTCATACACAGAGAATATATATCTGAAAGATGCCCAACCTTAAGTGCCTTATCTACATTGGGACCTCTACACCTAAGGCTCATGGAACATAGCAGAACAGGAGGTAGAAAGAATACTAATACATTCCTCAACTCTCAACAGTGAAGGTTCCACATACAACAGAGTGCGATGTACACAGAAGGTCACAAATGGCCAAGTTTTAGAGAACAAGAGACTACAGAGTGCATGTCCCTGGATAGGACTCCTATATTAAACCTTACCTACCCATGGCCCAGAGATCATTGTGGAAGAGGGGGCAGAAAGATTGTAAGATCCAGGGTTGGTTCATGAACATAAGGGCACAGAGGCTTTCAGGAGTCTGGGAACTTGCTCATATGAAGTTGCAATAATGTTAACAACATGTGCAAGACCCATATTGAATTAATTAGACAAAAAGCCAGCATATAACTAGGGCAGCAGGTCTTGGCAACTGATTATTGCAGGGTGAGGGAGAGTAGGCTGACTAGACTCTAGTGGATGAACCTGCACAGAAGAGCATCTGGGTCCAAATACTTAACCAGATAGGACAATGTATATAACAGAATGCGTGAAATCTGGTGTGGGGGATAAGAGGGTACAGATGGGGGAGGTGCTCTAAATTTGATTAAGATCTATTATATTAATGGACAAAATATACAAAAAATAAAAAGGAATAAAAATAAAAAATAAAGAAATGGCACAAAAATACACAGGGAATACATGAAACATACTGACTATACACACACACACACACACACACACACACACACACATATATGTACTAAAATGATGAAGCAATGCTTTACTTATTAAATTAGTACATAGCTAGAGACTAAAAATGTTTAATACTTGTAAGGATACATAAAATAAACATTGTTGATACACATTTTAAGAAGTTAATTTTTCCATTTTTATGGAAATATTAAATTTAATTGAACACTAATGATGTTAGAATTCAAAAATTATTTTTTAAAAATATATATTTTATACGTATGTGTGTATTGCCTGCATGTATGTAAGTAAACTATGTCCTGGAATGCCTGTGGAAGTCAGAAGAGGGTGTAGAATTTCCTGGATTGGGAGTTATGGATAATTGTTTGCCACCATGTGGGTGCTGGGAATTGAAACCAAGTCCTCTGCAAAAGCAGTCAGTACTCTTGACCACTGAGCCTTCTCTTTAGCCTCCTGATGCTAGAATATTTTAAAGGAAGTAATTACATGTATGTACATTGCTTTATTTACAAAATTATGTTTCATTACCCATAATGTCAAAAACTGGAAAACATTTAAGTGTCCTTACTAAATCACATCAAACATCATAGTATAAAAAGTTATAAGTGCATCATTTACATATAAATCTAAAACTGAAGCATCAAAAGGATAAAGTGTGTTATGATCTGTCTCTCAAATTTTATGTTAGACCTGTACAAAACCAAGCCAGAAAAAAAAAAAAAAAACAGCATGGATGTGGGATGTAGGCCAGATACCCCAGCCCTAGCTGAGGATCTGTTTCTTGGCAAATGACAGCCGCCATGAGAGGCAGAGGGACAGTCTTTTTACCTTACTGCCGCCATGAGAGGGAGAGGGACAGTCTTTTTACCTTACTGGTGTGTAACTGGTAGTTTGACCACACACAAAGGACTAAACCCACCACCAAGAGCATTTTGGAAACACATATAAGACTCAATCAGTCTTTAAAAACAGACAAATAATAATAGAAGACATGAATTCAGAAAGGTGGTGACTGTAAGGTGAGGCTGGGTAATGTAGAATGAGTCTGAATATAATAAAAATAAATTGCTCTAGAATAAATATAAATATTTGTGGGAAAGTTCATATGGTACTGCATGGAGAAGGGGCCACTGAGCCCTCATTCATAGTTGAGAAGCTATTGACAGCTGATGGTTAAGTTACTACAAAAGCAGTTATTTGAAAGCAAGACTTTCCACCCATGTGATCTTTTTTGTATGCACTAGTGGCCATGGTCACATTTGTTTTCACTGTGTAATGACATCTATGCTATGACTCAGTACAATGCTATACAATTATTTTACTTTTCGTTTTTCAAAATTGTGTACCTGAGTAAATCTTTTTCTTATGAATAATCCAGTCTCAGATATTTTGTCTGGACAAAATATTCCATATTTCGTTACAGAAATTGTTTGATTCTTAAATTTTAATTTTTCAAATATTCTTAAATCAAAATATACTACTTAAGAAAAAGATACATACATAGAATGGCATATAGTCATTACAGAATGAACAAATCAATTTTTGTGTATCTTTGAGAAATCAGAATTTAAAGTTCAAAATAACTTCATTAATATTATTATTGCATTGTTTTGCAATGACTTTGGCCATCAGCTATCTTAAGGTGAGTAAAATTTCATAGTATAAGTAAGAGCACAATTCTCATAAGATTTTGATTGCTTCAGAAAAGAGGAATCCCTAGTACAATTGTATTTTGGAGACCTACCTGTCTATTGATTGCTTTCTCCCTCGACCCCGATAATTTCCTATGATGAAATACAGAACTGACAAAACAATTGTACATATAAATATGATTTTATTATAATTAACATCTAAAGAACAAAACCAGACAAATAAAAGGACACATACTGGAATTTTGGGGAAGAACTTGAATAAGATGCTTACATTGTCTCTTCTGCATGGAGCCAGGATAATCATACTCAGCTTGTCCATGTGAAAATGTGAAGATTATTATATATATAAAAAAAATAGCTCACTTGAGTTTCAGTGCCTATATATTTTTGTAGTTCCCAATGTAAGTTTGACTGACTGATTCATTAAGCACTTAATTGAATCAATCTCAAGCTCCAAACAGCCTCTGCATTCAGGCAGATATATAATACTCCACATGCTCTGATGTTGAATTATTTTAGTCTTCTTCCATGAGCAGCATCCAGATTTTGGTAATTTTTCTCAACAAATGCTCTGTGGATGCCCACCTTGAATCACTACATCAGCATTAACAAACAGGCATGTCCAATCTGCACCCTTCAGGTAGCCCACAGCACAGCATAGCTATGAGTACAAACCAACATATTTACAGAAGTCATATCACAATGTCAAAAGGTTGGACACAGTTGAGTGGTTCAAGTACCCATAATAACAATGAGAATACTATACACTGAAAAATTATAAGGATAAAGAGTTTATATACCTGGAGCCAGGAAAAAAATTTAAAAATATTCAATATTTAAATAAACTATGTAGAGAATATGCTTCAAAGGATATCAAAGATATTTGAATAGAAATGTAATGGAGACAAAATATGTCAAGTTTTACAAGTGTCAATCTTTTCACTGTGTGGTTGTTATTTTTCAAACGTTTTTATTTCCACTTTTCTAATATAAGCACTTATTAATTGTATGGAAGGATTATACACATCATTTACATATATTAGCAAGAGGTAAGGAAGGAAAGAACGAAATTGGAGAAAAAAACAATGGGAAATGTGCTAAAATCTTTCTTGGAGCAATTTTATGTATGCCTCAAATCACTGAAAATTGACTAGAAAAAGTCTTCAGGCAAAACTTTCAAAGCTCTGTTAAATAGAAGACATTGACAGCACTGCACTAAAATGTACAATTTCTTTTATCAAAGGATGTAAGATAGGATAGTTTTAAATAAGGAGACTTTTCCCCCCTTTGGTAGATCCAGTAGCAAGCTTCTCATCAAAAATATTTTTGCAAGCTCCACATCAGAGATTAAAGTCAAAGAATATGAATTGCAGCAATGTCTCTAAACACAGTTATTATCTTGAACTATGTTAAAATTTGAACTTAAAAAATGATTCTTAAAAACTAGTATACATAATGAATTTCTTATTAGACAACATCTTATTCTTCACTTCTCAGCATGTTCAACTCTGAAAATATATGCAAATTATTCCCTTTCAGCCTTTAAATGGGAATGAGAGTAACATCTTGAATTATCATAGGAGACTAACAAATTACAGTGGTGTTCACTTAAATGAATACCTGTTAAAGAGCTAAGACACATTAGAAAGTTCATTCTATGAATCAAACGAAAACACATAGAAAATACATGTATAGACATTTTCAAATGAGTATTGAAAATGCAATTGGTTTGAAAGGACACACAAATCCAAGTGAAAAGGAAAGAAAACATATGAATTGATAAAACCGCAAAAATTCATAGCTGTGTATGAATATATTTAAATTGCTTATGTTTATCCTTACCTTTAACTATCAATTTGGCAAATACTCTTCATAAAAGGCTTGGAAATGCATTAATAATTTTTTTTTTAACATACAGTCTCCCTATAGGTCTGGGTGAACTCTAACAAGTTATATAGATCAGGGAGGCCTCAATCTCACAGAGATCCAATTGCTTTTTCTTCCTGAATACTGGGAGTAAAGGCATGTATCCCCATGCCATACATTAATTACTTCTTGCAAATCAATCTGTGTCTCACTAAATTTTCTCCTTCCCACACTCTGTTTGACCCACCCTCAGTCTCTTCAGGGTCTCTTTCTCCAGGCTTTATCAGACAAACCGTATCACACATCTTTATGTGAATTTATTATAGTTTATACCTGTTGGGGGAAGGAAGAGACTCACAAAGAAATGAACACCCAGTGCCCAGCTCTGCACTGCAGCTCAGAGCCTGCCATTCCAGATTGCTCCCATGGCCTGTCCAGAGTCACCATTAGCTTTCGCACAAGACTCGTAGGCCCACCGTCTCACCCTAGGTCGGTAAATGCCAGGCCATTCTGTTCTTGAAAGCCTGACTGCCAGGTGCAGTTCGCGACTCCTGTCTGAGATGGTGCAAAAAGCCCCTTCCTCCATGGCTAGCTCTCCACAGTCAATTCTCTGCAGCAGGCCCTGCCCCTCATAGGTAAAAGGCTCTTTGGGGACACACTCCACCCCTTTTCTACCCTCTTACAATCTTTCCGCCAATCTTCCACTAAGGTCCCTTAACCTTAGAGAGGGTGACAGATGTAGGGTGATCTCTCTTGTAATGTGGCAATATAGTGAATTCTGCCACCCCCCCCATTATCTGTCCTCAAGCTGTGGCCATTGATCTATCTCAGTGGTGTGTCTTCTACTATAAAAATAGAAGGAAGTAGACACATCTAAACAAACACGAATGTAAATACAAATGCCTAGAGGATATCCCACTAGGTGTACTATATTAATTAAACAGTATACTTGTGATGACTTCCCCATTAGGGCCTTTAGCCTTTCTCAACACAGGTGAGTGTCCTGGTCTACAGCACCAGATATGTGTTGCACCCCTAGGAGAGGTCCTTATCCAATTAGAAATTTCTCAGTTGTACCTATGTTGGTTGAGCCATAATTGCACTTGCAGCCCTTCCTTGGCATGTCCATAGTGTGTAGCACACGGGGTCCATTGTTGAGTAGAATCATAGTGGATCCTTTGTTCTCAAACCATCTGCATAGCAATTTCTGGGACTATGAATGCCATCCATCCAGTGGCATGGAGTTTTTTGGCTTAGTCTCAGCTGAATCTCTTGTTTTCCTCCAGTACTCACATCATGCAGTGTCTTCAGCAACATGGTCTTACTGACCTTTCTAGTGTACAATCAACATTACTGGCAATAGCCTTGGTGAATTTGAGAACCTCTAGGATCTCTCTCTGACCAACAGCTCACAGGAGGGCAACCCACCCCCGGTACTGTAGATTTTAACTGTTTTATAGTTTTGGAGCCTTTGTTTTTATCTTATCCAACCTTAAAACTCCCAAGAATCTTACAGCTATAGTCAGCCTTTGCTTCTTCAGGTATCTTTCAAATAGGTTTTACATCTGTAAAAAACTTGAAGGAAAGTTAACATAATATATTAAATCAAACATAGACCAGGTCTAACACAGCATAGAAAGGTTTTATCCATTTCTATTAATTTTTTTCACCATAGATCCTTATTAGGTACCATAGCATGGGTATGAAGTATTAATTTGATTAGTTCTTTACTATCTTTAGTTACCCCTTTTGAGTCATTCTGCACTTGATTGATTTTACATAGAGTCTCATTGTATTCTTGATACACTTACAGGTGTTGGCTCCAGTTGCCTTACCCTGCACTGGGTTAAGGAGGCATGGGGTTTCTCTTTTTCCTACTGAACTGGCTGGTTCCCTGAGTCAGGCAGGCCCTGGGTCTGCCTCCTGACTGTAGCCATATCTGTCATTTCTCCATTGAACATACCTAGCTGATGGGGGCAAACTTGGTGGGAAAAACTGCTTCCACCACTCGTATAGCCTTTATCAGAAGAGAAATGCATCTTAATAATCCTTGGGGAGTCTTAACCACTCCTGGGACAATTTTTATCCTTTGAATGCCTCTGGTAAGCTGTTCTTCTGGTTTTAAAGCCTTCCAAAAACTCCTTAGTATGAAATTTGGTTTTCTATCAATTTTTTTTCTGGGAATTTGGGCTCAACATAAGTTTTGCCACATTTGTCTTCGAGTAACCCAAATGGACTATTTCTTCTATCTGGTCTTTTTTATATCTCTTATAGGGCGTTCTGTTAACTACAGCCACATTTTACACGGTGGTCAGAATCATTTAGATTTGCTAAAGCATCCCTTACTTTACAAAGATCCTGTCCCATTAAAGGGCTTAGCAAAACCATTAACTCTCCATACCATTCTGGAGGTCACAGTTGAATTAAGCTTTCCTTCTTATTTCTTGTAAACAGTCTTATCTGACCCAGGGAGCTGGACATCATATATTGCTTTTCTCATAACTAGTTCTCTCATTAATGCCTGCCCCTAAGCCCCTGCTAACTATGTTAGTCTCCTTGGTGATGACCATGTATCTTTAACGCCTTCAACCAGCCACCCCAATAAGGACTGCTGCCCCGTGCATTGTTCTGGGTTGAACAGCCTATATCGCAAGTATGGATAGGTGGTTATATAACTCAGCTGAGAAGTTTCTGAAGGACTTTGATGTCATTTGCTCGCTTGTCCCATACTTTCACAAGCCAGGTGGCTAAGGGCTCTTTGATTGCTTGTTTGTAAGTTTTTCCTAGTTTTAACAGTTCCAGTGTGGAGAATATCCTAGCTATAACAGTTAACTCTTTTATCTTTTTGTAACAATGGTTGAATCTGAGGGGCAGCTTTAGCTACTTTTATTTTTAGGTCATTTCCTTTTTTACTACTATCTGTCTTTTCCTCTGAGTCCTTGGACCCTACACAAGTTAGAATGTCCAGGTTTTCTTCTCTCTTAAGCTCTGCAACTGGATCTGCCAGAACCTCTGTAGCCTTTTCAGCTTCCCCTGCCTGGGGCATATCTTTTGTTATGCAAAGTGGCCACACCCTCTCTCTGGGCTCTCCCTTTGTCCAAAGCCAGTAAAAGTTTTTCTAGCCTCTTAATGACCTTTAACAAATCTTCACATACCTGCAACTTACCCCCACATTCACAGCACAGCTGTGGCCCATGCTTCTTCCTGGCTGGCCTCTTTTAAGTTACAGATTTTATAATCCATTGTATAATTCATGTGATTATTGCTAACCTCATTAAGTGCATGGGGATTGATTGTCCTCTCCCTTGGGTTCCTGGCAGCGGATCCTGGACTTGGGGAATTAGAGTACAGCTGACCTGCTGCAGAGGCTGTGGGAGAATTGCTTCCCAATCCCACATCCCCAAGGCTGGTTCATTTATCCAGGCTGGACTACACCAATTTGTCTCACTAAATTTTCTCCTTCCCACTTGCTGTTTGACCTGTCCTCAGTCTCTTCAGGGTCTCTTGCTCTGGGTGCTATGAGACAAACCATATAACATATCTTTATGTGAATTTATTATACTTTATACCATTGGGGGGGAGTGACTAACAAAGAAACAAAGGCCCGGTGCCCAGCTCTGCACTGCATCTCAGAGCCCGCCATTCCAGATCACTCCTGCTGCCTGCCCATAGTCACCACTAGCTTTCACCCATGTCTCCTAGGCCAGCAGTCTCACCCCAGATAGGTAAATGCTGGGCCATTCCATTCTTGTGTGCTCAGTTTCCATGCACAGTTCATGGCTCCTGTCCAAGATGGCACAGAAAGCCCCTCCCTCTGTGGCTACCTCTCCACAGTCAATTCTCCAGAGCAGGGCCTGCCCCTCTGAGGAAATAGGCTCTTTGGGGATACAATCTGTTAAATAAATGGAAAGCAGATCAGTTATGCACCAAAGGTCAGAAAAAAAAATCAAAGGCTAAGTGAGTTTTTGACATATTTATAGTAATTCCTGGATGGAACCATTGCATTTATCTTGTTGTTGCTATATTTTTAATCCATTGTAGCAAAAGCTTTAATAAAGAATATAGAGCTTTGTTTCTTCATTGTTCTTATCCTGAAAAGACAATTGTTATATGCCACATTCTTGCATGTTGCTGTTATGCAAGATATATATTCATTTAAAATGCGTGCATATATGTGTAACAGTATAATAGTAATTCAAAATCCTTTATGTAGAAACAAGAATATTTCTTTTTGAGGAAGAAGCAAACTAATTGAGCAAAAATATGTAAAACATCATGTTAGTAGTTACTGACTGATCATAATATGTTATTTTTCCTTTGTGCCTGTAAAAATGTTCACAACAAACTTCTGAATCATAGTATTGTGGCATTAAGTCATATTTTTATGCAGTCTCTAAGAAATACTTGTTTTAAACAGACTGTCTTTTTGACTGAATGATTTTATAGGATGGTTATATGTCAGAAAACCTAAGTGAAGCTTTTATTAATGAGGCAAACTTGCATCCAACAATTTCTATTTCAGCTTCCTAAAGTGTCTCTATTTTTCTGATCTTTAAACTTAGGAGCTGTACCCAAAGAGGTTGCAATTATGCAGTTTAGCTTTTAATTGTTTATGATGCATTCACAAGTTTCTGTAATTTATTTCAAGAAAATAAAAACATTCAAACCATTGTCACGATTAAGTGTTCTTATTTTCAATGTAACATTATTTTTTTTAATTTATTATTTATTATTTTTATTTTACATGTATGTGTGTTGTCTGAGTGTAGTTAAGTGCACCTGCGTCTTGTCATACAATGCCACAGAGGAAAGAAGAGGCTGCTGGATACCCTGGAACTGGAGAAACTGACAGTTGCTAACTGGCATGTGGGTGCTGGCATCTAAACCCAGGTCTTCTGCAAGAACAACCAGTGTTCTTATCTGCAGAGCCATCTATCCAGCCCTGAATGTAATATTCTTATGATGTTTTAAATCTCTCCATAAAACTTGAGAAAAGGTGACCTGAGTAATGCATAATTGATTATTTAGCATACATAAAGTAACTTATTGTTAAGTATACAGATTGAAAACAATGTGTTAAGAAAAAATAATACATTAAAGTGACACAGAGGGAAAAACATAATGTAGATTAAAATTTAATATAAGGAACTTTCAAAATGGAACTATATTTTCAGTTTGTTTTGATAAATTCATAAAAATGTGACCTAAATTAAAATAATGCATTCTTAAATGGATCATTATCGTATGTTTCCTCATTAAGCTGTATGAAATAATTTCAAAAGGTTTCAGATTGTTCATTTTTCATTTCTGGCTGAAGATAAAATGGGAAGTCATGCTAAGGAACAATTTTTTATTGTTGCCCTATTCATAGGTGGAGTTCACAGTGCACCAACATCATTAAATGAAAGCCAGAAGAGCCTGGACCAAAGTATTCCCAGTGTTAAATGACCACAGATGCCAACTCAGATTATTATATCCAGCCAAAATGTCTTTTATGGTTGAAGGGGAAAGAAAAATCTTCCATGACATAAATAGGCTGAGGGAATTTTTGTCCACAAAATCAGCCCTTCAGAGAGTTCTGGGAGCAATACAAAGATCTGAAGAAAAGAATGACTATACCCAAGGGGTTGCAGAAAGAATTCCAACGAGGGTATAACAGGGTAAAAGTACAGCTATAGCAAGAATGTAAAACAAACAACAACAAAAAAAATGACAGGACTCAGTACTCATCTTTCATTAATAACTTTAAACATTAACGGACTGAACTCCCCAGTCAAAAGACATAGACTATATGAATGGATT
>NW_008355363.1:1546308-1547385 GCF_000622305.1 Nannospalax galili | reverse complement strand
AAACAAGATAGACAGACCCTTAGCCCAGTTAACCAAAAGAAAGAAAGAGCACCTCCAAATCAACAAAATCAGAGATAAAAGGGGAAACATCACAACAGACACCAGAAAGATACACAACATTATAAGGGAATACTTAAAAAACCTATATGCTACTAAATTAGAAAACCTAAAATAAATGAACAGATATCTAAAGGCATGAGAACCACCAAAACTAAACCAAGAAGAGATTAACAGCTTAAACAGACCCGTAACACAAAAAGAAATCGAAACACTAATGCCAAACCTCCTGACTTAAAAAAGCCCAGGACCAGATGGATTTACAGCAGAATTCTATCAGACATTTAAAGAAGATCTACATCCAATACTACTTAATTTATTCAAAAAAATAGAAATGGAGGGAAAACTTCCAAATTCCTTCTATGAAGCCAGCATGACTCTCATACCAAAGCCTGGTAAAGATACAACCAAAACAGAAAACTATAGACCCATATCCTTAATGAAACTAGATGCAAAAATTCTCAATAAAATATTTGCAAACCGCATACAGACACAAATCAAAAGGGTCATCCACCATGATCAAGTTGGCTTTATTCCAGAGATGCAGGGATGGTTCAATATACGTAAATCAATAAACATCATAAATCACATAAATGGGCTCAACGACAAGAACCACATGGTCATCTCAATAGATGCAGAGAATGCCTTTGACCAAATTCAACATGCTTTTATGTTTAAAGTCCTAGAGAGAATTGGACTGGAGGGAACATATCTCAACATAATTAAAGTCATATATAGCAAACCCACAGCCAACATCATTCTAAATAGAGAAAACCTGGAAGTATTCCCATTGAAATCAGGAACCAGGCAAGTGCTTGAACATAGTGCTTGAAACTCTTGCTAGGGCAATAAGACAGGAGAAGGAAATTAAAGGAGTACTAATTGGAAAAGAAGAGGTCAAACTATCCCTTTTTTCAGATGAGATGATACTAAACATAAGAGATTGCAAAAATTCCACCAGAAAACTCCTAGAACTGATCAACACTTTCACTATAGTAGCAGGTTATAAAATCAATCTAT
>NW_008355363.1:1539361-1544619 GCF_000622305.1 Nannospalax galili | reverse complement strand
ACAGAGGTAGGATCATAGGAGCAAGGGTATTAGTAAGGAAGAAAGTGGGGATAGTGGGGGCACCTTAATTGGGAAAAGCATCATAGAGGGGTGAGATGATACAAGAGAGAAATAATGCCTAGCTAGTCACAAAAACCAGAGGGAACCATATTATTCCTACAATCTACTGACAAATTATACATAACAGATCAAAGACTATATCTCTAGATAAGGTTTATTTGAGACCCACTTGTCATTACCCAACATTTATCTGCAGGACACACAGTAATTAAAAATGCCAGAATGGTGGAACTAACCTTCTTGGATGTTTAACAGCCATACCCTGAAGTCTATACTAATGGGGGCAGAAGGATACAAAGGACACTTTTTGCTCCCTGCCCTCCTAGGTCGATTAGTTCCCAGGGATCATGAGCATCTTGCAAAATGTCCTGTAATGGTCGTGGGTCATCTGACCTCTTGATCAAGGAGGCCAAAGAGACTCCACCAGATGGACTTCAACCAGTGTCCAGTCTATAAAGAAGAGGGTCAGCGCAGAGGAATCATTTCCTCCATGCTTCCAAGAGAAGCCAACAATGGTCGAGCAGGACCTTTGACTTATCTTCATGTAAATGGAACTGGTAAAGAAAGGAGCCAGGGGCTCCTCCCAAGCCCATGGGACCCCTGAGGCACAGATCCTCAAATGATTTCAAGATTAAAAACAAATCAGTTTATCTGGTCCAATGGTATGTCCTTAAACACCCAAAAGGGAGGTATAACTAAGGATTAAAGGGGCCAATATAATTTCATAAGAGCACACATATATATAACTAAAAGTTACTTGACAAACAGCTAAGCCAGACAACAATACCTTCAGTCGAGTTCTTGGCCAGGATAGCAAAAGGCTCTTCCAGACAGTAACCCAACATACTACTGGAAACATGAACAGCAGACCCCAATTCTATCCAAAGGAATACTCACAATGGATTGTCGTTGATGAGGAACAGTGGATCCTCATGGAACAGGGGCCTCTGGCTGACTAGATTTACCAGAAGGGCAGATGGGAGGAATGGATGGGGGTGCTGACAGCACAGTGGACAGTGGCAGGGATAGCAGAGTATGGAAGCTCTAGTGGGAGAGGAAGGCTGTCTACCTGATGAGTTTGTATTCATGCTCAGACGCCAAGGAGCTTAGAAGGGGGTGACTGTGACCAGTGATAGTCATGTATATAGAGATTACAAATGCATGTGAAAACGTCTCAATGTCAAGAGCCCTGGAATGAATTTTTCTGTATGAAACTGTGTGTTTTGACAATGAAGTTGAGATCTTTTTTAAACATTGGAACCTCTTCTAATTTTATGTCTTATAGAGTTTATAATGAGTAAAAGATTATATAAGCGTAATAATTCCTCTGTAAACCTAGAAATGTACAGCCAATTTTGAAAGAGATGTACCCTAGCTCAGAAAAATGTTATTGAATAGGTTAATGCTGTTGTAATGAAATGCTTTTAATTAAAATAATAATAATAAAAATAATGAATAAAACATTAAAAAATAATTAGGAGCAAATTTGACTGTAATTTCACAGTGAAACGTAATGTGAATGATTTTCTTTTATAAATTTTCCAGTTTCAGTCCATGCTTGCTTCTACAAATCATTAAAATAATGAAGCAGATTATATCATAGTTCCTTTAAATAACTGATTCATGCTTATAGGAGAATAGAATACTTTGTTAATTTGTTTTGCTGTACGTGTGATAATAGAAAAAAGTTAATTCCATTATTTCATATTTAAGAAGTACTTCAAGGTGGCTTCCTTGTTCTGATCTTCTATTTATCCTATGCAATGTTACTATTTTTAGAACACACAGCTACTCTTAAGAGGATGAGGTCACATAAAAAGACAATAATACAAGGAATAAATCACTAAAGAATTAAGAGAATAAATATAATTAGAGATTTCATTGAAATAAAAAAACAAGGGCAGAAAAATAAACTTGTATTAAGTAATAAATTATATGTAGTAAAATGACAGCTCGTCTTTAATAAAAGATTGAAACCTGTAAGCATACATGGTCAGGAGTTACACTTCCAATTCTATCTATTCTACTGAGAAAAATAAATAGAAATGTTATTTTTAATAGAATTATTTAGCTATAATTTACTATACTCATTATTTGTTCTTACCTGAAAAAATATCTTTGAAAAGTCAACAGAGGCATGGGTTGTAAAATTTCTGTAAGTGTTAATGCTTCTTTTGACTGGCAAAGTAGTAATAAGTAAAGAATCTGAGATTTGAGAAAATTTTTGTTCTCTTCATTTAAATATTGGAATTTTTCTCAGTAGATTTTTGCTTTCACAATAACCTCAGAATTGTTACAAGTGACATGGAGACTGTTGCTGTAAAAATTTTTCGCAGTCACAATCAAATGATCATGTTGGCAAAGTGTTTCTAGCAGTACACATTCAAATTCAGTTCATCTACTTCCCTTTCCCTTTCCCTTCATTTTCCCCTGAAAATACCTATCTCCTATTATGCCTCCTCTCTTGAGTTCTTTCTTCCAATTTAACCCTGTGATTCCTTGTATATCATTTCCTACATCCTTCCCAGATGAATATCCCCATTTCCCTCATTCCCACCTTGGTAACATCTGTTTTTACTGTCCCCTTCTCTCATTTTCTTTCTTTCTCTTTACCTCTGTGTTTTATTTCTATTTTACTGGCTCCTGATGTTGCATCAAGCTATATACTCACATATAAGGAATTAGTACTAAGATTCACAAATGAGGAAGACCATACATTGCTTGTTTATCTGATAAATAAAGCCTAAGTGGTGTGGTATGAAAAACCAGAGGGAAATGCATTAACTAAAAAATCTACTTGAAAACACACAGACAATGTCTGAACATGAGTACATGTGTACACATGAAGGCTATCTAACAAGAAACACAGTGTTAGACAGGAGAAACCTCCCTTCCCTTTGTTAGTCAGGGTAGTCCAAGAGACTCCCAAAATAACACAGGCTGTTGCTACAGCCCTTGATTATCTCTCAGAACTTGAAAGTAGCTCTTTTGCTGAAGACAGAATATACTTCAGACACAGTGATAGGAGAAATGGAGCTGGAATTGACCTGGAAGCCTCCTCCCTGAAGACCAGCTCTCATAGTTCTAGACGATGGTATGCAAGCTACTAAGGGAGAAAATTAAACAATGGTCCAACCCTAGCTTCAAAATGTAAGAACCAGGACAATGACTAGCACAACAAACTATAGCAGTACCGTAGTGGTACATTTAACTTGGGGTTAATCCACAGCTGTCAAATTTTATTTAACACCCTCTCAATAAACTCATGGCTGGCATTGCAAACAATAACAAATATGTATGGTTGGAGAGGTCATAAATCCTAAAGAACACCCTATCTCTGTCAAGTCTCAAGGTAAATGAAATTTCTTACATTATGACAAATCTGGTTTCTTATTTTTATAGACTCATTTACTGTACAATAGTCATCAAAAAAGTTCTTTTTAAACAGATAGAGATTATTACAGAGTACCGCAACTGGTCACACGTAGACAATATATATCTGAGAGGTGACCAGCCGTAAGTGACACATCTATAGTGGAACCTCTACACCTAAGTTTTATTAAAAATAGTGGAGCAGTGGGTAGAGCGAATACTAATGCTTCTCTTATCTCTTATCAGCAGACTTTCCCTATGCAAAAGAGTGTCACACATGGCCCAGGTGTAGAAAATAAGAAACTACAGAGTGCATGTTCCTGGATAAGATTCCTATATTAAACCTCACCCAACCGTGGCTCAGGGACCATTGTGGAAGAAGGGGCAGAAAGAGTTTAAGAGTCAGGGTTGGTTCATGAACATAAAAAAATCAGAGGACTTCAAGCATCTGAGAGCTTGCCCATATGAACTTGCAACAATGGTGACAACATGTACAAGACCCATGCTGACTCAGACAAAACCCAGCATAGATCAAGGGAAATGTGCACTAGGTCGCAAACTTAGGTGAGGAACAATTGATGGAGAGTTGTTAGTCTTTAAGGGATTGACTCTAGATAGTCTTACTAGATTCTAGTGGCTGAACTTACATGGATGGATATGGGTACAAAAGTTCAACTGGCTAGGCCTTAACATATATGAGAGAAAGCATAAAATCTGGTGTGTGGGGAGGTTATGTGAGAGTGTGGATAGAGGAGGGGATGTCTAACTATGCTTAATATTCATTGCATGAAATGCACAAAATCTATATAAAATATACACAAAAAAGAGTTACTAAAATAAAACCAAAATATTATTATAGTTCATTTCTTTAACAAATTGAGTTATGATTTTGAATACAGTAATTAGATACTCCCAATAAAATAAGTTCTATTTATGACAGAATTTACATTTAGTCAAGACTGTTTTTCACAGTAAATGAAATATTTAATCAAATAAACTTATAATTTATATAAAATGTAGTTAAAAATTAATATTTGTTTTAAATGTGAGATTTTGTTGCAGCTATCACTCTGCTAGCAGTAGATTACTGATTATAATCTTAAAGAGGCACTAGAGAGGTACCTCAGTGGTTAAGAGCATATACTGTTTTCCAGAAAACCCAGGTTTCATTCCAAGCTACAACCCCATGGCAGCTAATAACCACCCATAACTCTATTCCCTGGGGGCACAAACCCCTCTTATCAGCTGTCCACAATATTTTAGAATCTCTTACTAGTTTGGAACCCATAAAGTAGGATAGGCCAACAAGAACCTGTTTCCCACTCTCTCTTTGGAATAATAATTGTACACAACCATGCCTGGCCTTGATTTTTTTTTTTTTTTTGAGACTTGGCTTCTGGGGAATGAACTCAGGTCCTTGTGCATCCATGGAAAACACTTTAATTGTTGACATCTTCCTTGTCCAGGAAATAGTGTTTTTAGGTATTTCAAAGTACATAACACTTTAAAAATAAGATTGGTGAGAGGAGGAAACATACAGAGAGGAGGGATCTGTCTATTACTGTGATTCAGCTTGTCAAATTATCATTCTACATGTGGATTTTAGACAACTATAATGGATGTATGAGTGTTAAAGCCCAAATATGTTGAAGTAGTAATACACTCTCTATATAAATGTGCTGTTACTTTTCAGGAATAAATGTCTTCTATGCATGAACTTTGTTAATTTACCTCATGGACCAAGAACTGAGTCACTGTAGTGGTGCAGAAGGGAAGGAGGACTAACAAAGGAAGGCCTGTTTTACTAGTGTTTTCACATCCTGAAG